>NC_134469.1:67230421-67306659 GCF_964194025.1 Convolutriloba macropyga | reverse complement strand
AAAACGAAAAAGAGCTGTTTTTATATATTCTTTGCGTGACACTTTCTGACAAAAACCGAGAACAGAGTAGTAATTATACAGCTTAAATTTTGAAGTGACTTTGGAGGAGTAAAAAAAAGTTTGCTTGAAACACTCATTTGGAAAATTTTAAGACGGCAGCTTTAAAACTTGGATCTGTATAAAGGAAGAGATCTTAAATTTGGTAAGTCGCAATCCCGCGTTTCGTGTATAGGTTACTGGGGAATTTATAAAGGAAACCACCTCTGATGAAGTCAGTGAGAAAATCATGTGTTTGTAGATGACAAAAATGAAAGATTAAAACAGTTTCCAAAATGATTTTCGAAACAATTGCTAGAAATTTTATTATTGGATCTTATTGGTCCCAAAAACAAAGACTTCGCGTTACTGTGTTTTGATTCTCTTGCAATTAAAACCCAAGAACATGTAGCAGCTTGTGTGACCTTTACATTTGCTTCACGCAATTATGGCGCTTCACACAATATTATCAAAAAATGTGAACGTTTGTCATTGACAAGATCTTGTTAGAAAGGGCATCACAATGAATTTTTCTCAAGATCTTGTATGTCTTATCAAGATTTATCAAGTTAGTTTCATTGCAAAAGAATCACAGTGAAACTCTTCTTACGTTTATTTGTCTTCTTTGTAGATGTTCCGGCCGTGGAGAGCAACGGGCAGTGTATTTTAACAAAGGTGGAAGATTGCTACTACATAAGGAACACTTATTACGTGAAGAACGTGCAATTCAACGACACCAATGGAGACTATGCAAGTTGTGGAATTATGCAGTATGTCTACCCAGATCACCAGATAGACATCGCCGACGGAACTGACCAGAGGAATCCTCAAGATCCAAGTTTGTATTCCCTATAAAGTATCAAGATTATACAGCCGAAGCCATGTGCCTAATTTAATTATTGAACAAATGTATCGCTGACTGGACAATGGATTGAAAACAGTTAAATTGGGGGGGGGGGGGGGGTAATTTCCGCTAGTGGAAAAATGCAATTTAGGACAGTACATCAAAAGTTAATATCAATTCTCATCATAACGACGCAGAAGTATACCCCAAAATTTCGGCCTTAGTAAAATTGGCTCGAAAATTAGATAAATATAATGAGCGAAATTAGGAGACATCCTTTGTATCTTTTCGCAAAAACTTTTCGCAAAAAGGGTTCCGCCAATTTGCGAAAAAAAGAACATTCGGTGCAAAAAGTAGGTAACAAATCTTGTAGCACGTTTCCGCTCAATTTAGGTATCTATTATTCGCGCGCATTTTGAGCATGCAATAAGCACTTTAATAAAGATTTAATTGAAGCTTTCAAAGCTTTAACGTGCTTTAAATACATGAAACCACAAAAATTGATTTTTTCCGAAATATCCCTCGCACATCAAAGGCTTTGTATATAAATGTGGGACTGGCCAATTTTAATAAGTAGTAATAAATAGTACTAATAAGTAGTAATAAAGTACTATAAGTAAAAATAAAGTACTACTAGTAGTAAAAAGTTAGGCTTTATTAAATAAGTAGTAATTAACTTAGGCTTAATTGCGGATTATATGCGAAATCGAGCTACATTGCGTGCGAACAATCGATACATAAATGGAGCAGATGTGTGATACAAGCCGTGCAAAAAATTGGTTATAAGGGGTGTATTTGTATTTCGCGTCTAGTATCAGGACACTTTTGCGAACACGGGATTCTAATTCTCCTTCCATTTTGCTGGTTTCTGCTAAAGTAGCTACCCCAGTCGATTTCGAATGGTTATCTTACAAGATTCTGGCAGATTCTGCCAGAATCTTGCAAGATTATGCATTATCTTGCAAGATTTCTGCCAGAATCTTGCAAGATAACCATTTTTCTGCCAGAATCTTGCAAGATAACCATTTTTCTGCCAGAATCTTGCAAGATAACCATTTTTCTGCCAGAATCTTGCAAGATAACCATTTTTCTGCCAGAATCTTGCAAGATAACCATTTTTCTGCCAGAATCTTGCAAGATAACCATTTTTCTGCCAGAATCTTGCAAGATAGCAATTTTTATGCTAGAATCTTACAAGATATTCATTTCTCTGTCAGAATCCCCTACTATATCCAGTTTTTTGCACAAGATCCTACAAGATGGATTGATTAATGCGAGTAATTCTGACAGCAAGAGATATTCGCAAAAGCTCTTCTAAAGTCATGCGAAGCTCAAAAAAATGGAGAGCCGTGAATAATCAGGATTTTTGGGCATTGGCAAGAAAACTTAAGCGAAAGCAGCTGAATTAAAAGAAATGACGCTGTTTAAGATGCAAAGATTATTATTACATAATTTGTTCATCAGAAAAGGTAATCTAGGCGTAGTTTTGTAAATCTTGATAAAATTGAAGGAAAATAGTTTTTGATAGTAATTTGTTTTGTGTAAACAGTTCTCAAAGGCAGATTTTAATTTCTTTTCTTCAGATAATTCATATTTCCAGATTTTAAATCCATTCAAAATTATTATTTTTCTTAAAAAAACACGCAACTGATTCTTAAGTAAATTTCTGGTCAAAATGAAATGTGTTGCATGAATGACAACCAATAAGAGGACAGCTCGACCGGAACGAACTTGCAAGAATCTTGCAAGATAACCATTTTTCTGGCAGATCTTGCAAGATAACCATTTTTCTGCCAGGTCTTGCAAGATAACCATTTTTCTGCCAGATCTTGCAAGATAGGCAGTTTTTGCAAGTTTCTGGCAGAATCTTGCAAGATAACCATCTGGTCTCGACTGGGGTATTTTCCGCAATATTATTCCAATTTCAATGTATTAACATAGTAAAAACGAACAAGAGATACACGCATCGGGCATATCTGCCCGTGACGATTTGGGTATACCTCTGCGTCGTAATGATTGGTTGAAATTAAGCGTTATTTGCAAGCTTATATGGGTTCACAGCATCTGACCATGCATTACGAGTCATGGCCATGTCTTAGCAGTCTGTGCGACTTAATATGATTCTATGATTCGATCAAAACCGGACATATTATCACTACATGTTAGTCGAAATGTTATCAGTGAGTGCTTAAATCTGATTGGCCAAAAAATTCATTTTCGATCTCCTGTCGCAATTTTTGTTTTTTACCCATTGTCCTATCACCAAATGAGTCACATGTACAGGCTGCCACAAAAAAGTAGTGTATCCAATCGAGGTAATCTAAGAAAGCTATCGGTATTGATTCTGAGGATGATTCTGAGCAGAAATTGCTTGTTCCGTATTTTTCTTATTCAGAGTCCGAATCAGTACTAGAGGTAGCTAGTAAAAGCCAACATTTTTGCAGTCAACATAGAGGAGCGAAAATTTATTTTTGAAGTCAATCCAACCTTTTCCAATAATTTTGTGGGAAGGATAAAAAGTGACAATGTCATTATAAAATAGCAATTGAATGGCGAATTTTTTTTTATTCAGTACTAGAATACTCTGAAACAGCAGTCCTCGAAAAGACTGTTGAACGGTGAAAAGTTTTATTATAAATTCTAGCTATCATTTCAACAAATACCTTTAGTTTGAACATCAAATTAGTTTCAATATGAATTTTTAATGAAATAAATTACTGTGATGATGCAAAATACGTAATTTTTCATTTTTAAAAAAAATAATAATGTTATTGTTCGTGGTTTGTTATGACTCTACGTTTCTGTATAATAATATGTGTCTTCAGTGGATAAACACGAAATGGTGTATCACCAGACACTGATCAGGTCTAAAGATGGGGCTAGCACACCTATCACAGACGGTAACGGGGGAGGATTGTCTGTGATCAGAAAGAACGATTGGCAAGTGAACTTATACTGCTACTACAATGCCAGTGGACAGGTACACTCAAGATTCCATACCAAAGCAGAGGCCACTCAAAATGTGTCGGGGACGAACGAGTTCAAATTCCGACTCGTCATGTACAAGGACAACAAATTCGAGCAACCATACACTCAGTTAGTTTTTCTCATAATAAGTTGGCTTCTGCGTAATCTCAACCGGAATGACATTAGGATTAAAAAAACAACTTGCTTACATACAGCATTTGTGCTCTTTAAGCATTGTATGTGCTCAGTAAGCATGCTTTGCGTTAAAGTGTGAAAAAGTACAAGAATTTTTGGGACATTAAGAGATTTCATTCTCATTTTCTCCGCTTGATCACAGAAGATGGTCAAACAGCTTTGCTCTTTTAAGGTTCGGAAATTTTATGGACAAAATACCGTAACCATTAAGTTTAAAATGATGATCATCATACATCATGCTTACAATCGCTGCCTGAAAAACAAAAGTTTAGAGGCCAAAACATCTAATGCATAACCGCCAAATTTGTCATAAAAATGTGAAAAAGTGAGATCAAAAGACCTCACTGGAACGCATAATTAAACCATAATTGCCATGATAATATTTTCGACAAGTATTCTAAAAAGTAAGGTTTTCAGTCAAGAAAAGCAACGAAAAGGTCAGCTTCAAGAAAAAAGCAAGTGTTAATGTTCATTTTTGATTCAAATATGCTCAAGAAGCTGTTCCTCTCCTGACAGAAGTGTTATTTCTACTGACAGAACTAGTGTGCGCATATCCGGCGACGGAATTGCTCGAGTATACAAAAGAAATGGAAAACATTACACTAATACACAAGAAAATTGAGTTTGGACAATGACCTTTGTTGTGATATTTTGGAGTTCAACAACATCAGGTGGACAACAGTTCCTTGTTAGATGTCCAAGCAGACTTATTGGTTCAGGAATTTTCTGAAAGTACGAAGAAATGCGTTTTCAAGATCGCCGTGGTTTTTTAAGACAACAATCCTATTGAGCATAATGTGAAGAGTGTAAGCACTTTTTTCGGAAAGCAAAATAGATTTACTAGTTTGACCCGCATATAGTCTGGATCTGAAGCTAAAGTTTAGGCGATTTTGAGGCAGCAATTACTAAAACGTCAAACTTTTCACGAGAGAAAAATTCACAAAATAATGTGTCGGAAATTTGGAAAGAACGTGACGCAGATGTTGTTAGAAACTGGTAAGAAAACTATAGAAGCAAATTATACACCTCAAAGATGCTAAAATGCACTGAAGGATTACTAGAGATCTGATTTAAATGTACAATGTTGTTTATTTAATTTTTTTTACGCTTTTGAAAAATGTTAAAGTTACGTAGGTTTCTGATATGGTAGTTTATGTTACTGTTTCCTTTTGCAAAGACGCCATTTTTGGAGATATTGGCTGGTCATTTACAAGATTTATCCATATTGTCACACGTAATACAGATGTAGCTAGGTTGGTCAAGCTACGGTCAAAGTGAATTACTACTAAAAAACGCTCTCATAAAACGCATACTTTTTTGACTTGATTCGTACTTCCAAAACAACAACTCCTACATCAAAAAAATTAGCCGTAGTCATGCAAAAATGTCAAACTGAAAAGAACCAATAATTTTTCGTTTCATTTTTACATTATTACATCACTACCGCTAGTTTTGTTGATGCAAAAAAAAAACATATTTTGATTTCAAAAGTAATTAAGATTTAACTGCAATCAGAAGCAAAGGTAAAATTTGCTGAAAACGTGAAAGAAACATATTGGAATAATATAACATGTTCAAATTTAACTTTTTTAAGGGATTTCATGACTCAGCAGAGTTGTACACAAACGGTGACTTTAAATAAATCTAAGAAAATTGTTTAAATTTTAAAACTAACCTATTTTCAAAGGAAACTAATTTCTAATTTCTGCATCAGTGACTAATTTAAAAACTGTGGAAATTAAACTTCAGTCTATGTAGCAACTTTTCAATATGATTGCAGTCCACCATTTAGGAGAGAACTGTTTTTTTCCATTAAACCCCTCAGTATTTATCGCATAATTTTAAATTAAATCTGATCACCAATAAAAAATTGTCGTGGTCGATAACACGGGTCAAAGAATTCAATAAGTTGAATTTTAAATTATATTTTGAACTGAAAATATACAAAAATTAGCTTGTATTTATAGTGGTTATCTATGCGAAAATATACAGAGAAAATTTAGATTAGCTAAAAATATTTTACATGATTGGCATGTGAATAGATCTTAACTCCGAATCCCGGAGGTGATTTTCTATTTTCATCAACATTTCATGAGAATCATATATGGCTTGGGTACAATCGAGTTCATTAGTTGGAGGTCGGTGGATGTTAGAATCAGGTTTCTGTTGGTGGGAGAATTTACTTCTGACATATGATTGATAGGTCAATAAGATAATGATAGCGCCAAAACAAAATTAGAATTGAGTTTAGTTTTGTAGCCATTACTTATCAACACAGCAATAAAGTTCGTCAGGTAAGTTCTTCTTTCGTTCTTTGAAACTTTAATAAAACTTCTAAGTTTCTTGCTGTTTCATTGAAACCATCACATCCTCCCTCCTTTTTTAAGCAAGTTTGTGGGTATAGGTTCTCCAAATCTGTCAGGTTGTTTTCTGTTCCTGGTTGATGTTCGTGAAGGCTCTGAGGTTTCGGGTTGTTGGTGCTCTGCAGATGATGTGGCTGCAGAAGCTTCATCTTGATGTGAAGGTCCCACATCTGTGTTCTGAGGTTGTGGTTCTGATTGAGATATGGTCTCCTCCACTGCTGGTTCAGTTTTCACATTGTCCTCGTCTGGTCTCGCAATTTGGTTGTCGCTCACTAGAATAGTCCGTGCTGAGTTCTCAGGCTGCATGAAAGATGTGTTCAGGCCCTTCCTGATGATGAAGGTAGCAGGAACTGTTTTTGTCTTTTCGTTGGCCTTGAATAGAAGGGGTTCGCACAAGTCGAAATCTGCTATTGCTGGTAGTCTCACTCTGCGTCCCAACAGGAGTTCAACTGGAGTTTTGCTCCTCGTCTTTGAAGTGTTGCGATGTGTCATCAGTGCCCTTTGCAGGAATGCTCCAAATGACACATTAAGGTTGGGACTCCACGCTTGAAGTGCCCGCTTCACTGTCTGAACTGCTCTTTCAGCTAGTCTATTAGCTCTTGGATGATAGACGGGTGATTCTATTTTCTTAATTCCCAGTGATTCACACCACTGTTTAAGGTCACCACTTACAAATTCAGGACAATTATCAGAAACTAAAGTTTTTGGTATTCCGAATCTTGCAAAGATTTGACTAAGATATATTTTAACTGTTTCTGATGTTCTATTTCCCGCGGGGAAGGCTTCTATCCAACCAGAACCCGCGTCAACAATTACTAATATATTGCCTTGGTCCTTAACATAACCCCAGTCCATGTGGAGCCGTTCCCAAACGTCGGCTTCTGGCCACGTAGAGACTGTTTTTCCCAGGCTAGGCCTGTTCAATTGACAATTCTTACATTTACTAACAAAGTGTTGAACGTCTTGGGTAATGCCAGGCCCCCAAGCTATCATTCTGACTGATGCCTCAGTTGCATTCTTTCCGGGATGTGTCTCATGCGCTTTTGCCAAAACCAAGTTTCGTAGTTTGGGTGGAATGAAAGGAACAACACCTCTGAAGATGATTCCATTATGTAAAGTAAGTGCATCTTTCTGTTGTTCGAATCCTTTTTCCGCTTCTGAACATTGTTTCCAATCGCCGCTTTTGATTCGTT
This sequence comes from Convolutriloba macropyga, assembly GCF_964194025.1. Taxonomy (NCBI): domain Eukaryota; kingdom Metazoa; phylum Xenacoelomorpha; order Acoela; family Convolutidae; genus Convolutriloba; species Convolutriloba macropyga. The sequence continues at coordinate 67,299,061 of NC_134469.1, read as the reverse complement.
TCATTATGTCTTGGAAGAGTCTGTTTGTTCCAAGTTCAGTTTTGATTTCTGCTTGGGTCACCAAATCACTCTGAGCGAAGTAGATGTTATTGATTGCGTAGCACACTCGATCGTTGTCGGATTCGTCTTCGTCAAAATCCATTCTGCTCAAAGCATCTGCATGGGGTATCTGCTCCCCTGGTGTGTACTTCAACTCATAGTGGAAACCCATTAGAGCTATTGCCCATCTTGTGATTCTCGCTGATGCTGTCTTCGGGATCTCCTCGTCTGGTGCAAAGAGATATTTGAGTGGTTTGTGGTCAGTCTGTAGGGTAAATCGTCTTCCAAGAAGGAATTGCTTCAATCTTGTGACCACAAAGACAATTGCCAGTGCTTCCCGCTCTATGTTCGAGTAGTTTTGCTCCGCTGGAGTCAATTTTCTCGATACATATATGACTGGATGTACTTCTTGCGAAAGAACCCCGCCAATGGCTTTTTCAGAGGCGTCAGTAGTAACTGTTGCTTCTTTTTGTAGATTATATGGCTGAACTAGTGGGTTAGCACATAATTCATTTTTTGTGTCTTCAAGGGCTTTTTGTTGCATTTTGCCCCATGAGAAATCGCTATTTCTCATGTTATTCAAGGGTAGCATTTTTGTTGCAAAATCAGGAATCATTCTTCCGTAAAAATTAGCTAGCCCAACAAAAGATTCGAGTTGTTTATTGTTAGTTGGTGCTTTTGCATTTTTTATTTTTTCAAAATGTTTGGGATCTGGTGCTATTCCCTCCTTTGAAATGGAGTATCCCAAAAAGCTAACGCTATCGACTGGTTTTGAGTTAGATTTTTTCTCATTAATAGTAAAGTTTTTCTCACGTAGTCGACTCTTGACTGCAAGCATTCTCTTGTCGAACTGCTCCTTGGTAGTTCCATACACCAATACATCGTCTTGAAAGATCACAACACCTTTGATTCCTTTGAGTGTTGATTCTATGCAATTCTGGAAGATTGAAGAGGAGTTTTTCAATCCCTGAGGTAGTCGGCACATCTTGAACAGTCCCTGAGATGTGTTGATTGTGCATATATCTTTTGCTTCTTCGTCAAGTTCAATTTGATAGTAAGCATCTGAGAGGTCAATTTTGCCAAAGTATGAGGCCCCATTTAGGTTATGGAAGATCGTCTCCATGTCTGGTATTGGGTAGTCCTCATCCATGACCTTTCAATTGATGTGCACTTTCAAGTCCACGCAAAGTCTCAGTTCTCCACTCTTCTTTCTCTGCCACATCACTGGAGATGCATTAGTGACTCCTCCTGGCTGTACCGGTTCAAAGATGCCTTGTCTGACCATTTGTTCCAGCTTCTCTGTGACCTTGTCTTGAAGAGGTAGAGGTATTTTTCTGGCTTTGCAGAACATTGGCTGTGTTCCTGGTATCAACTTCCCATGAGCTTTGTAACCCTTCACAGCAAGTAGGTGCTTGGCTGTTGTGTTGTTCACGCCGTGCTTGGGTAGAAGGTCTCTACCAAGTAGTCCAAATTCTTTATCAGACTGCACAACTGCAAGTTGTTTTTGAGTGAGCCTGCTTCCGTTCCACTGAACGTCACAAGTAAGTGATCCCAGAAGCGTTAATTGATGACCATCATAAGCTTCGAGATGTCTTATATTACCATCCAACAGAGGTTTACCAAGCTCAGTCCATATTTTTGATGATATAACTGTGCTATCCGCACCTGTGTCTACCTGCATTTTTACTTTGCAGTCATTTTTTGAGATGTATTCCTATGTCACAGACATGCTAAAAATTTGTTCTTTAGTATAAAACATTCCCATCTCCGATGCTGGAGATGCTTGCTCTGAAGAAACATTTGCTTCATCGCAAAAGTTATTCTGTTTTTTGTACTTTCCTGAATTTGGTTGGGGTTTGCTTCTACACATTTTTGAGAAGTGTCCCACCTTTTCACAGGTGTTGCATTTCTTACTTAGCGCTGGACAAGGTCTACTAGAGTGTGGCTTACCTCCACACCTAGTGCACATGTTGTTGCTTTTATTAGTCGTAATTTTTTCATTTGGTTTTCGAAAAGTCTTTTTGAAGTTGAAACCAACTTCTTCTTTCACCGTAAAGGGCTTATTACCTGATGAAGAACTTGCAAAAGCCATTGCTTGACTTCTGAACTGTAAGCTCTCGGTCATTTCAGTAACCGACATTGCTGGTTTTGCTTTAATACCGTCTAGTAGTCTAAGTTTCGCTTCAGGGTCCCTCAAACCTGAGATAAACTTTATTTTTACCAACTCCTCTTCGGGGTTGGCCGCTGTTTTCAATTTTTCGAAGTCACAATAGCGTGCTTCCTCTCTAAGACGTGCTAGGAAGTCGTCGTCTGACTCCCCTACACCTTGGATTACGGACAGAAATTTAGCCCTTTCTGCCGTTACTTCTCTCTCTTTAGGAGAAATATAATTTTGACTCGCCAATCTGATGTCTTTATACGGTGTGTCTATCAAATTCCTAGGACTTATTAAGCTCCTAAGTTTAATAATTGCGTCTTGCCCGCACATACCAAGAAAGAGATTGGTTACCTGTAGGTCTTGTACAGTACCATCGGTGTTGACCTTGTCCTCATTCTTCTCTGCGCGACATTTCGCCACAAAAGACATAATCCACGCAGTAGCTGATTCTGCTTTCTGTAGATCCAAAATTTGTCTGTCTGTAGCTGGTCTGGACACCATTGTCGTGGTCGATAACACGGGTCAAAGAATTCAATAAGTTGAATTTTAAATTATATTTTGAACTGAAAATATACAAAAATTAGCTTGTATTTATAGTGGTTATCTATGCGAAAATATACAGAGAAAATTTAGATTAGCTAAAAATATTTTACATGATTGGCATGTGAATAGATCTTAACTCCGAATCCCGGAGGTGATTTTCTATTTTCATCAACATTTCATGAGAATCATATATGGCTTGGGTACAATCGAGTTCATTAGTTGGAGGTCGGTGGATGTTAGAATCAGGTTTCTGTTGGTGGGAGAATTTACTTCTGACATATGATTGATAGGTCAATAAGATAATGATAGCGCCAAAACAAAATTAGAATTGAGTTTAGTTTTGTAGCCATTACTTATCGACACAGCAATAAAGTTCGTCAGGTAAGTTCTTCTTTCGTTCTTTGAAACTTTAATAAAACTTCTAAGTTTCTTGATGTTTCATTGAAACCATCACAAAAATAAAATTAGATCATTTAAGTAACAAAATGCATTTATTAAACTTCACGTTTGATTTGATGTTTTTATGTGATTACAACTAAGTGAAATTAAGTGTACTATTAGTGGAATCTAGATACAAACTCTGTGAAGCTTAGTTGCACTCACTCATTTAGTTACCCATAGTTTGCTAAAAATTTTTCTCAAAATTGCAATTGGTTTCAAATTTTTAATGCAAGTTATTCTGCCATAAGAAAGAACCACTTTTTCATAAATCCGCGAAACGAAAATTTGCTAATTTGAATTTGGGTATACCTCTAAGTGGTATACATCATCACGTGATCAGACGACCTTGTCAACAACAACAACAACAACAACAACAGCCTTTGTAGTGAATTATTGGACGCTAATAATGAGTATTTTGTCAAAAAACGGAGGATACAAAAAACCATCCGCTCAGTTCTCATGCGTTTCAAGTAGAGTAGAAAATGAGCAGGGATACTGGAGTTGATTTGTCTGTGGCACCCACTGTTGAGATTTTTATTAGAACTTTGGGCCTTACATTACAGTCCATCGCTTCTTTGACAATCGATGGTTAAAAACAGTGAACTCATCTTAAATTCCAGCCCCCTTGCAGTAATATGCAACTAATGGTATTTTCAGTGGAGAAGTTCCGATCATGTGGTTGGGCGAATCTGTTCACATGGCGGTCGAGTGGGACACAACTGCACGGGAACAACCCGAGGGCTACTATGTCAGGGGCTTCGAGTGTTGGGCCACTAAGAGTGGACCCGCCATGACACGAAATAATGGACTCTATTACGATCTCTCTGAATCAGATGGGTGAGTGGGTTCTCAATTCAAAAGGGGCAGAGAGAGGTTGGGGGGTATCGATATTAGCATGTTGGACATCTATAATCTCAAAGATGGTAAATCTGCAAATCTTATATCTGCTTCCAATCGGTTTTGTTGTAATTAAATTTTTTTTCGGGTTTGCCCCGCTTTGACGCTGCGCGACCAATTTACTTGCCTTTGAAGGGATCATACAATAAAAATATTGGATAACAGACGTCCAATATAAAGATGTCTATATTGATGTCCAATGCCAGGATTAGGATTTCTACCAAAATAAAGTTTTTCATAAAATGGAATTATGCATAATTCCATTTTTTGAAAAATTTTCTTTTTTTAATGACTTGATCACAGGAGTTACTCATCAGTTCGCATAAGATATGCATATGTTGTTTCTTCATATCAAAAATTGATGTAAGATAATATATGTAAGATGAATGATTACAGTCAAAGGACCTTTGACCTTAATATTTCATCTTACATATATTATCTTAGACCAAATTTTGATATAAAGAAACAATTTGGATATATCTGATGTCAACTGATGAGTAACTCCTATGATTAAATCTTTAAAAAAAAGTTTATGAATTGAAATTATGCATAAATCCATTTTGTGAAAAACTTCATTTTAAAGATGTAATTATAGGAGTTGCTCATCAGTTCGCATAAGATATGCATATGTTGTTTCTTCATATCAAAAATTGATGTAAGATAATATATGTAAGATGAATGATTACAGTCAAAGGACCTTTGACCTTAATATTTCATCTTACATATATTATCTTAAACCAAATTTTGATATAAAGAAACAATTTGGATATATCTGATGTCAACTGATGAGTAACTCCTATGATTAAATCTTTAAAAAAAAGTTTATGAATTGAAATTATGCATAAATCCATTTTGTGAAAAACTTCATTTTAAAGATGTAATTATAGGAGTTGCTCATCAGTTCGCATAAGATATATCCATGCTGTTCCTTTATTTTAGCTTGACCAAAAAATTGCCTACCACAATTGCAATTTATTTTATTTAAAACAAAGAGGCTCGGAAACGTGCGTTTCCACATAAAATTCCGACCCTGCTTATTTGCAATTTTGGCATAAAGGTCAACAAATGAGGAACAGATAGATATTTACATATTTGAGCAAAAAGACCGCCTCCAACGCAAAAAACTCAGCAGAATATAAAATGCTGCATTAGATTAATGAGATCATTCATTCAAGTCAAGACGAACAAAAAATCAAACAACAATAAAAACAAACATTAAATACATCCCAAATTTATGTTCGTTTTTTATTAAAAAAAGAAAAATTATCAATGAGTTCAAAACAGCGTCATATAAAACTAATACTAAACAAAATAACTTGTACCCCACGAGAAAAGATATGGGACCAATCCAAAAAAGGCTCGGTAACAATTAGACGAAAATTAACAAAAAACGGCAAAGTTAAAAAGTTGGGTTAAATATATATAAACATTTTTAAAGTAATGAAAACTATTAGATAGCATCATGATTATGATCACAAATGCATCTATAGGAGGGCGTTAAGACATGTCATTATTCAATGGTTTATGCGGTTACAAAAATGACAACAAGGAGAGACAACAAACAAAATTTCAATTAAAACTTGCGAGAAGACAGTGACGAAGCTGTAAAACCATGTATTTGTTCTCAAAATACCTTCATTTCAACATTACTTGAACGACAAAAATCCGGCATTCCATTTCTGATTAATAAGAACGGGTAACAAGTAGACAAAAAAAGAAAAAAAAGTGGGCAAATCTAAATAATCCATTGTTTTTTTAAAACCATGAAAACCATTAGCTACAAAGTGAAATACTGAAAGTGGTTCGTTTATTTGTCCAAAAGTTTGTGAAATCACTTGAGACCTGATATTGTTCAGAATATGTCTTAAGTTTACAAAAAGAACGTCAAATATAGAAAAAAAATAAAATCTTGATTAATTTTTTTTTGCAGAAAAAACTTGTGTCAAAGCCAGTAAAATCATAACGAATTCTTTAAAAACATTAATTTATGTACAATCGCATTTTCCCTTCACAAACATGATTTCATATATAATTAAGATGACTAGGCAACAACTAGACAAAAAAAACAATGCGAATTTAAAAAGTGTTTTTTTTAAAACTACTGTTTTCAAAGTGCTGAAAGCCAAAAACTATCTGCTCAAGTCACAATATAGATTCCTTTTTTCCTCCTTAAGAACCAATGAGACGTGTCTTTTTCTAGGAGTTTTAATAGGACGAAAAAGACAGAGCAAAGACCACAGCTAAAAACAAAAAGACTCAATTATTCTCTTCGAGAAGAGAGTATCGCAGCCTTTTATAGCAAAATCTATAATCTATTCCCTTGAAACTCTATGTGTTCAATTGTGTTTTTTTTCTTAACGCCAATAACGTAATATGTGAACTGTCAATAATGTGATAATGTGACAAATAGAAAAAAAACGTGAAAAAAGGGGCCAAGGCCTCAAAATAAAAAAAAATTGAAATCTAGCAGCATCAAAGAAAGAGAACCATAATTTAACGCGCAAAACCGCAAAAAAGATGTAGTTTTAATTCAGTAGAAAGAACGTGAAGCTTTCCTTCTTTGTTGACACTAACCTACAAAATGACCAAATTAAAAGAAAAATAGTAGCAAATTTTATTAAGCCATTGTTTATTTAAAAACATAACATTTTAAATGTCAAAATGGCCAAAATATTTCGAGTACAGAAACTAGACATATTGATTTGGGAGCGTTTATGTAGCCAATTGGACCTATCGACGGTGAGCTTTGATTTGAACTGTTCTGTTCTTTAGTTAATGTAAAAAAGATAGATTTTTTTAAAAAAAGACTGACTGGATTGTAACATTCCAAGATTAAACCAAAACCAGCCTCGTTATTGCTGTTAGTCCATTATGAACTCTCATTTCTTCAAATCCTATAAATCTAGATAATTTGTTATTTTGAAGATCAAAAATGAATGCTGCGTTTTTGATAATCATAGAGTAATGTTAGAAAAAAATGGCAAAACTCTACGATGAATATATCGAGCGGTCAAAATTGTCTGAACAAAAAGAACCAGTTGAGTATATAGTTCCTCGCCCCCTCAAGAGGGGTCGGAACAATGAGCAAGATAGTTCCTTGTATGTGAAAGCTTTTTTATCTTTCAAGATTTCATAAGAAATTTATCTGTGCATTGATGAGCCGAGATCACGACTAGGAAGATTTTATAATTAATGCTTACTGCTTGCACGTAAATTGTAGGTAGCATTAAAGAACATTTAACTTGCAAATTCTAGACAAATTTAGCTATTTCCTAAGGTGTTGTTTGTGTTTGTTTAGGTGTTCGGCTGACACGTCCTTCAAATGGGATGTGGATCGTCGTGATGATGACAGGGATCCTTTCTATTTCGATGCATTTGCGTGGATATCCGGTGGTGCTGTGGAGCCTACGGCCATAGTATACATCAACTGCAGGGTCAGAGCGTGTGAAGACAGCATCGATGAGAACATTCAGAATGATTACTGCTACAAACGTTAGTTGCATTGTCGCATAGAATTTTGTGGTAAATTTTGCTATTCGTTATAAACATATATAAATTGAGCATTAATGTAGCTCGCCGAAAGTTGAAAAACGTTCCAAAAATAAGATTTGAGACTTGCAATATTACAGGGTTCAAATCAATCAAGAATTGATAATTGAAATAAATAATTTGGCCCAAACATTTTTTTCTTAATCAACCCAGCTTGAGGTTTTACAAAAAATAATTCAGAATTTGCGGTTAATTTTTTTAAGAAAATTACAGTGAATTTTGTTGTTAAATTTCATTTTTCACCGCATCTACAGCAGTTATTGAAAAATGCGCTCCGTCACCCGGTTGTGAATCACTGTCCTCTAATCAATAGTCCAAATCTTTGGCTTCGGCTGCAAATGCAATTTTTGTATTAAATCAGATTCACTCAAAATTGAGGTGAAATAGTTGTTTAATTTTTTGCAAAATTTCATTTGAAAAAAATTACACCGTTACCGACAGAAAGCCGTGAATATAAATATTTCACTGGACAGTGAAATTTAATTTTTCACCTTATCCACTGACATTTTTGCAAAAAAACAATACGTCTCCCGAGTGCCTTCCATTTTTTTCTAATTAAGCTTTTGCTTTCTTCTGTGCGTCAATAGTTGCTGAATCTTTTGTAGTAATTTTTCTTTTTAAATCAGATTGACTCAACTTGATGAAATTTATTCCTAAGTTTCTTGCAAAATTTATACTGCAAAAATTACTTCATAGGCACCAACAAGAATATGATTTTTAGAGAGACAACAACAATCTATGATTTTTAGAGCAAAACAAAGAGGCTCGGTAATGTACGATCGCATATAAAGTTCCAACCCCACTCATCCACAATTTTGGCATAATGGTCTGCCAAATGAGGAACAGATAGAAAACCCCATAAATTTCAAGTATTTTTAAAAAAAAATATTCGTGTATGAACGAAAAGATAGCCTCCAAAGCAAAAACCTCAGGGGAGTAAAAAATGATGCATTAGATTGATGAGATTAGCCAATATCGAGAAAGCAAGTCAAGACGAACAGAAAAATCAAACAACAACAGCAAACAACAATTACATCAAAAAATTCATGTCCGTTTTAAAAAACAAAATTTTATAACAAAGTCAAAATAGCGTCAGATAAAACTGAAACTAAACAAAATAACTTGTAATTCACCAGAAAAGATATTTGACCAGTCCATAATAAGGTTTGGTAACAATTAAACGATTACCAGTGTTTCCAAGGATGGGATTTTTAGAACGGTTCGTATTCAATTTTTATGTGGTTACAAAAAGAACAACAAATAGACAACAAACAAAAAATCAGTTAAATTTTGCCAGAAAACGTTCTAGAAGCGGTAACGTCATGCTTTAGTCCTCAAAATATGTTCAATTTTACCTTCCTCGAATAACAGTATTATATTATATGACCTCTCATTATTGAAACCATGTAACAATTAGACAAAAAAGAAAAAAAATAGAGGCAAGTTTAAGTATTACTTGTTTTTCGAAAAAAGAAAATATTTCCAAAGATATCAAAAATTCTTAAATTACAAAAATAAATAATGTGTCTTCCTCAAAATGAAGCGCTTGAGACCTGCAGATTTACAAAATGGACGTATAATATGACAAAAATCAAAAATTAGTTTACTTTTCTTTGTGACAAACCCGTGCCGAAACCAGTAAAGTCATAAAGAATTCTTTAAAAACAATATATTTTGTGACACCAATCTTTTTGACAACTTCCCATGACAACAATGCTGTCATATATAAACTGTAATTAAAGAGACAAGGTAACAAACAGAAAAAAAAGGAACAAAATAGTGAAGTTAAAAAGTATTTTTTTTCTTACTTTGGAAAACAATTGTTTTCAAAGACATTAAAGCCATCGACTATCTACTAACATCAGAATATCGGCCCACATTTTTTTTCGTGAAAAACCAATGAAACCGGGTCATTGTACTGGAAATTTCACTCGACTATAGACAAAGTAAAAATCACAGTTGAAGAAAAAATTTAAAAATTCAATTAAATTCTTCAAGAAAGTATTGTCGAAGCCGTTGAAACCATTGTATATCGCCTTAAAGATTTCAATATTATCCATTGTGCTTTATTTTGAGTGCCAATAACATGATAAATGAACTGTCAATAACGTGATAATATGACAAAACTAGAAAACGTGAAAAATTGGCAATTATCTGAAAAACAGAAAATGTGAAATCTAGTATTATCGAAGGCAGAAAACCATTACTTAAGGCATAAATTTGTAATAAAGATTGAATTTGACATCAGTAGCAAGGAGAAGCATTCTTTCATTGCTGACACTAAGCTACAAGTTGAACAAATCAAGAGAAATATAGAGGCAAAGTACAATAAGTCATTATTTATTTAAAAATCAAATAGTTTCAGAAGTCAAAAATACCCTAAGCTTTCAATTAAAAAACTAGATACAGTAATTTGGAGCTAACTGGGAAGTGAATTGGACCTATCACTAGTCAGCTTTGATTTGAAATGTTCTGTTATTAATTAATATATAAAAAAGACCGAATTTTTTCTTAAAAAAACGACCGACTGATTACAATTCGAATTATGTTTGGGTTGTAACAGTCCAAGTTTGGTCCAAAACTAACTCTGCTAATGTTGTTCGTCCATTTAGAACACTTAATTTTTCGAATGTTATAGATATTGAAGTTTTGTTAGTTAAGAAATTAGAAAATATATGCTGCGTTTTTGATAATCAACGAGTAAAGTTAGTAAAAAAACGGCAAAGTTTTTATTACGGAGCGCTCGCAACGGAAATTGAGGTAGGAATAGCCCCCTTTTGAGTCCACAAAGATTGTATTGGTGGTGTTTGTGTGTGTACTTCCCGCAAATTTAATCCAAGTGGACATAAGAACTTATTTCGTGCTGATTTTGATGAAAAAGTTTGAATTTTGAAATAATTAGCCAGAATTTTTGACAAAATAGCCGGCAAATTTTTTTTGTCTTTAAATATAAATACAACAACACTTTCTTACAATAATTTAACAAAGCTCTAGCAAAATTAGAGAAATTTTAGTCAAAAATTCCGGAAAATGTGAATAAAAACAACGTGAATTCACTCTTCTTTTCTCAGAAGTTCAAACCTCGATAACTCCCTGTAAAAACAAAAATCAAAAAAATATTTCAATTCCATATTCTACACTGGACAAGACTTCTATTGATACCAGTCTCAACTCTCTACGATGAATATATCGATCGGGCAAAATTGTCTGAACAAAAAAAACTCATTTGAGTATATAGTTCCTCCCCCTTCAAGAGTTTTCGGAACAATTATTTTCATATCCTGGAAATACTGACAGAGCAATTAAAATTGCAAAATGGAAAATGTAGAATAGTGTGACAAAAACAACATCAATTTCGGTTAACTTTCATGAAATCGAAATTGTCTAGTTTTTGCTTAAATATGAAGGGTTGGGCTAATACGTAAAGCTTGGCAATAACAAGAGGACGATTCTGTATTGCATTAGAAGTTTAATTTTTACAATTCTATTCTCTATTTAAAACTGAAAAACTTAATAATAATAAGGCATTATGAGAAAATTATCAAGATGCCCTGTTGCTTTTGAAAAGGTTCTTAAGGGATAAACTTGGCTTTCTATAACAATTATTGACTGTGAGCTACCAACTGACATATTTTATTTTCCAACAAATATTTAATGGTTTCAAAGCAGGGCTATCAAATAAACTCCTGAATTGAAAATTTTATGATTAGAGTTTGAAATTTTTAGTCTGACTAAGATTTGTTCAAAAAATCAATAGTCAGAACAGGATAACTTAAGAATTTTTCTATGGAAATTAAATGCAATTTTTTTTAAAAAAATACTTATTGCCAATTGGTGCCATAATGGCTTGTTTCCATAATATTTTTGAATGTCCCAAATTTGCAAATTTAAGAAGTTAAGAAAATGTAGAAAAATTGGTTTCGTCAAACCAACAAAATTAAAATGATTCCCCTCATTAAAATTTGTAGAATTATTGCAATACGCTATAAATTGAACAAAAATGAAGTAAGCTCTCCACTATGTGGTGATTAACCGATTATTTAGCATATCAAAAACTTGAGAATATCAACAAAGTAGGAGAATTCCTGTGTAAAAATGTCAGATGAAGAAACTGTAACAACTTTTGCTGTCTGTGAGCAATTTATATCGCATTGAGAAAAATGTAGTTGTTCAGAAATTATAAGTTAAAATTAAGCCTTAGAGCACAAGCAGTCTCTGTGAGCCCAGTTAAAAAAATGCAGTCAAATATTAAACCGCTTAATCCAGAAAGTTTGTTATCTGTGTAAATTTTGTCTAATGCGATTGCTCGTGTTTTTGTATATGCAAAATGATTATAATGATGCCGACATTTTTGAACACATAAATATCTCTCACGACAGATCTGATAAAAGTGTGTTTTAGATACACTACAAAAAAAGCGTACACATGAATTATTGATATTTTTATGTTTAGCCCAAGAAAACGTTAACTGCGGAACCGTTAATGCTCGATCCCGACGTGGTGCAGATGGAAATAACGAGAAGACAGTGGAGAGGGTAGTCAGCTCAGCTCCCCTCATCATCAAAAAGAGAGACACTCTCACCAGTTAGTTTGTTGCTGATACACACACACACACACACACACCCACACACACACACACACACACACACACACACACACACACACACACACTCACACACACACACACACGCGCGCACACACACACACACTCACACACACACACACACACACACACACACACACTCACACACACACACACACACACACACACACACACTCACACACACACACACACACACACACACACACACACACACGCACACATACATACATACATACATACATACATACATACATACATACATACATACATACATACACACACACACGCACCACAAAAATTAAAAAAAATTAAACAGAGTGATGATAAAATCTGGGTAATTATCCCAAAAAATAGGCAGATGATAGTTAAGAGAAACGGTAACTGATCTTCCCGGTAACCATAAAATTGCCTATGCAGATAATAGTGACTGATCTTTCTGATTTAGACGACATGATATTCAGTAAGCTCGATTTGCTTCCCGTTCCTGATTAAAATCCTGAAAGAGACAGGAGGGCTCGCTTGTTCTGTGCGGAGCAGAGAATGTTCCCATATTCGCTTCTGAAAGCATAACATATATCAATACATAGAAAAAATATATCACAAGCCTTTTTTAGCACCAAACACCGTTTTTATCAAGTTGCAACGAAAAAGCTAAAAAAAAATTAGCTGAAGATTGAAACAAAAACAGCAAAAAAATATTTCAGTAAGAAACAAAAAACCTGCGTAACCCTCAATAAAGAAATACTTAGTAGCCCTTAACTTCAGATATGTTTTATCATGAAAATTTTCCTAAAACGTGTTCTAACTAAACCTGAACCTTTTAAGTTTCATTCTTTTGCATTTGTGACAACTTTGTTTGAGCTTGATGTCTTTTTCTTTTCCTTTAGAGAAATTCAATACTTTAATGACGACTTCAAGTTGATGACTTCTGCTTCCAAAAAAACTGTTTTTCATACTCTCTCATTTTCTCAGCAAAATCCTCTAGGTCAAAATTTTTGGTAAATTTGGCTGTAGAAGTTGCAAAAGTTTTAATAGAACAATAAGGTTTTCATGTTTTATCTAGTTAATTGAAAACGAACCTAAAATTAAAAATGGAACAGTGGCTCCATGTGTATTCAGTGACACTTTTCCAATTTCGATCTTTTCAAAGCTTAACCCCTTGTTCCAGAATTGCAAAACACTGGAAACTGAAACATTTTTTTGAATAATTGACACAATTTATTCAACTATGTGGCATACCTTATCAACCAGACAAATTTGTCGGAATTTTTCTTAAGTGTGTTCTTGTACTGTGTTATGATAAAAAGTAGGAACTAAATAGCATGTAGAAGTCAAAAATAATTATGGCAATTTTAAAAAAGCAGGGGATCTGTTTGAAAATTTCATAAAAATAGCAAGGAAAATCCCTATAACACAATTCATGCAAAAACATCAAATCAAATGCAATTCTGACTAACTGATTGAACTCCTGACTACTGAAGTGTACTGTTGACGATAGAACAATTTCGGTTACACAATTAAGAAAAAAGACGGTTATACTAATTGAAACACGTAATTTCAATATAATCAAAAATTATGTCAATACCCCACATGTTGAAATAGTTTTTAAAAAAATCAGAAGAGCTGAAAAAACAGCAATTTTGAGTTGGCTTTTCAGAACAGATGTTGTCAAATAGATTCCAAAACATGCCAAAATTGATAGTTTTAAAAAGATCAAAATAAAAATAAAACTGTAAGGCATTATCAATGCATATGGCGCTAGTTCTTTGACAAAGTAGAAGTAAAGCATATGCAAATGAAATAAAAAGAAGCTGAGCCTTCTTCTGAACATCTTGAGAGATTAAGAGGTGTTTTTCTATGTGACCACACTGAAGTAGTAAAAAAAGTGTGTTTGGGACTCTTAAAAAACTATAATAACTTCATGCGTTAGTTTTGAGTCTAACACTTTGAGAATGATTTACAGTATTATATAAGCTTCAGATCTTACGAAAAATAAACTCTCAAAAAACAATATAAAATCTGATGGAACCGTAAGCTCTCTACTGGATGGCTCTTAGAGAAGACAAAAAATTTCTTAAAAGATATAAGCAGATACCCTAATTTTTCCTATTTTGGACAGAAGAACGAAACATTCATTAATAGAGAATTAAAAAACTTAACTTCTTACTTAATCCTTTTTACAGATAACTGTAAAGTTTGTCCGCTCAAAAAAAGTTCAAAATTAGAGAGACACAAATTTTTAGAAGCCTAAATTATTTTAAATTACTTTGATTTGGAATTAAACAAATTGTCAAAACGAGGAAAAAATCAGAGCAAAATAGAGAAAAAAATGTCCGAACAAATTTTAAAAATTAAAAAGTTCAGTTTTTAGAAAACCGTGGTTTCTAAACAGTTAATCTGAATGGGTAATTGTTATCATTATTGATTGCTAATCTGGCAAGCCGCCGAAAAATAGTATGAATAAGAAAGCCAGAATTAATTAATATCAACCAATTTTTCATGACATTATTTTTAATGTAAAAAATAATATCAGAAATCATAAAAATTGCTTCACGTAATAAATGCTTGGCAGTGATATCTTTAACTCATTACTATTCAATTGTCAGTCAAAAAGAAATCTGATGCTGTGGATAAAATTAAAATCAGCTGCTCAAAGCACGGCAAGTCAACAAAGAATGGCAAATAATTGACTTCTTTATTATCGTAAAAGTCAAAATCGTTCACGCCCTGAAGTATAATGATTCTATGTTACCTGTGCTGCAGCAATTTGACTGGTAATGCTGCTACTTCAAGTGCCTTGTCAAACATGACTTCCATTTCGCATCAAAACCATCAAAAATCAATCGTCACAAAATCATCTTAACAAAAACGCAAAGCCAGCAGCCGCAAACAAACTAATTAAATGAATTTGAATTTCGAAAATAGCTCACTAACGAGAGGGAGCTGCTCATGTACGTGATTATTTTATTGAGCAACACAAATATTAGAAAAATTTTTCAATAGCAGCATAAAAGGTAACTAGAAACAATTTTAAAATGTCAAAATTATCTGATTTCATCTTCAAATCTCAATTTAGTCCAAAAAGCATCTAATGCAGAACAAAACATTTCTTACTGTCGTTCAGTGAATTTTGCAGCCAAAGAAAGCACATGCTATCACTAAATTTTAAAATTCTTCTAAGTCTTTGAGAATTGATTTGAAAAACTATGAAAATATTTTGAGTTTTTGAAAATTTGCTGAACAATTAACCATCATTAATTCGACAAATCTAAAAAAATCTATCGAGACATAGATTTTGAACGAACTGAACTTTTGATAAAAATTTGGTTTATCAGAGGTGAGGGGACGGTTAAAAATTCATAAAAATGAGTAAAAATTGGCTGAAAATTTGTCGCATTTTTGTTCTCGAAATCTATACGGAAACACTAACAGAACGATAAGATACCTGTTTTTCAAAGATACCCTCAACAAACAATAATTGTGATAAAATGGTTAACTTTTGTGCAATTTTTTTAAAATATGATGAAAAGAAAGGCTAAATTGCCGGTATTGTGATTAGAGAGCTGTGAATTTATTTTCCAAAAAAAACTATATGCCTAAAACTACATTTGTAGTTTAATTCTAGAACCAGACAGATTGAAATCGATAAACACATATGTTATACTGAGTTGCCCTCAAAAATATGAAAAATATCTGAACAAAAAACTGCTAGCATAAAACTTCAAAAAAAAACGTGGGAGCAATTATTTCTCTCCCATTGTTTCAACATTTCGGCACTCTTTATCCGCAAAAAAGAGCTTGAATAGAGTTTTAATTGTAGTGGAATATTTTGATGTTAACCTCATGAAATTGCGACTTTAGCACACTTCGCTGAAAATAAATCTCCACTTATCCCGGCTGTGAAACGAGCAACACAAAAATCCCATATTAAAATTTATCGGGAAAATTTTATCTTTGAAACGGGAAAATTTTATCCCGGCTTTGAAACGAGCAACACAAAAATCCCATATTAAAAATTATCTAAGGAGCACTAAATTTAATCGGAAGCATTCCGGAGAAAAAAAATTCGGTTGTAAAAAATGTTGGCTGTGTTCGTTTCCATAAGCCATTG
Organism: Convolutriloba macropyga; assembly: GCF_964194025.1. Lineage (NCBI taxonomy): Eukaryota > Metazoa > Xenacoelomorpha > Acoela > Convolutidae > Convolutriloba > Convolutriloba macropyga. The sequence continues at coordinate 67,282,720 of NC_134469.1, read as the reverse complement.
CCTTGACCCGCGAGGTGTAAGCTAATCTTGAAAAACCTACTTGATTCACATATTTTGGTGAATCTGCAAATCTTTAACAGTTGAATGAGAGTGGTACAAGGAATTATTGCATTGATGTTTTTCCTATATTTAAAATTGGATTGCTGTTCATTTCCTGTTGGTTGTTTCTTCCGGCATCTTACAAGTTAGTTATTCAATTGTACACCAAGTGTAAGTAAAAATAAGAAGAGTTTGTCGAGTGAATATGTATCTTGAAGGTTCTTTTAAGATCTTAGAAAATAAGTTACTATCTTTTTTTAAATCTGTATAATGTAGAATCAAAATTTTATAGACATGATTTAAGTTTGGGTAAACAATTACATTTAACAATCACTTTAAAAGCATATGAAAAGTTTGCTCCTTAAAGTACTAGTAAAAATATTTTCCAAAACCTTATATTTGTCCATCTATTGGAACACGTTCATGTAATCTGATCGCTTCTATAGTTTTTTTATAGTAATTCTATTGATACTTCTATTATAATGGAATTCCTCGGGAGGCAGTTGTTGATTTTAGAAAAAAACAAGTGTTTCGGTTTTCTCTTTTTAATGATGACATATTCTGTTTCATATATTCATCGGTGTGTTTGTATGAAGGCCTTGATTCTTTTTGAGTAAAATATTATGCATTTATCATCTGCGAATTGTAAAATTTCTTCGCTTTTCAATTTTTTCCAGAAATCGTTAATATACAGTATAAAAATGAGCAGTCCGAGGACTGTTCCTTAGGGAACTCCGTAGTTGATTGTTTTCCAGTCTAAGTAAACAATTCCACTTTTAACGCATTGGTTTTCCGTTAGATAAAAAATAATTTTTTGCATAATTTTAGATCCCATTCCAAACCCATACGTGCAATTCTTTCGAAAACAATTTCGAATTAGAGAAATCAGCTTGAACCCATTTGCTAGATCTAAAAAAACACCAATAACAGTTTCATTTTGTTCTACAAGTTGGTTTATAGATTGCGTTAATGAAAAGACAAAGTCTGTCGAAGATTTATTTTTGAAAAATCCGAATTGATTTTTTACTATCTTATGCTCTTCAACTTGTTCTAACATTTGTTGGAAAAAAAGTTTTCAATTCTTTAGCAAGAGTTGGTGTCATTGAAATTGGCCTGTAGTTCACTGATTCAAGTGGATCCCTTCTCTTGTAAATTGGAATTACATATGCTTTTTTACGGACATCTGGGAAAACATAGTTCGAAAAACTTTCCTTAATTGCAAACTGTAGATGTGATTGAGTAGACATTTTACTACATTTAAAAGAGCATGTGAGGAGGAATCCAAGACCCTATGTTTTGTTCTTTGGCTGTTTGACAATTACATCGCAACAACTCCTTTCTCGTTATAAATCGGAATGAAAAAATTTCTTTCTCAGAATCAAAATTTGGTAACTCAGTCTTTTCTTTCGCCCTTCTTATACCCTCACCTAGAAAAACAATTTTTCAAAGTCTTAGCCAGCAGTTTTTTTTATTTTTTGAAATGATACTATTGTTCCGAATTTGGAAATGTTGTAGTGTTTACTGTTGAGTTTTGTGTTTACAAACTTCCATTGCTCTCAAACTCTCAATATTTTCATTGTATACACTTTTATTGTTTTTCTTAATTATCGATTAGTGGAGTTTTTGATTATTCCGTATGTGTATTAGTCTGAAAAATCTACCTTTTTCTTCCTACTATTTAAAAGTCGATGTTTTTGTTAGAAAGTTTCTATAGATCTTCAGATATCCACTTTTTTTTGATATATTCGTTGTCTCTCCAATTTTTGTAGAGCATAAGTCGTTCAACACAATTTCTAACAAATCAGAAACTGATTGAACTGTGGAATTCACATCTTTTTGTTGACACATTAATCTTCAATCTGTTGAGCCAACTTTTTTTTCAGAAAAGCTCTTAAAAAATTTTGGTATCTCTGTAAAATCATTGCGCTGTCCTTTCTTTGTTATCAAAATCCACATACAAAAAAAATCTCCTGAGAAAAATGATTATTTCCAAATAATTGTTGTAGTGTTGTTTTATCAAAAATCTGATTTATTGTGGTTAAGTAATTATCAATTAAAGTTTCACTGTTTCCATTTGTCCAATTTAGCAACATTTTGTTGGCAATGTCTAACCCACTATTGGAAGCCAACGATGTTTTTGAATTTGCTTTTCAAATTTCCTCTTAGTCCATCTGCATTGTCATTTAGCAGACAATTAAACTTTTCAATTTCATGTTTGATAGTTTTTCTACCAAATGTACCCATCATTATTTTTGGCAATTTGCAAAATGCTGGTCTGTATGGTTTTAAATTTCTGAAGCATTCTGACAGAACTGCTCCCATCTCGTATGGCAGACCTTCGCCTGGCAGACCTTGATCAATTGAATTTGGTCCAATGTGTATAAGACATTCTGTTTTGGTTGATGGCGCATAATTGGTAACAATGTTGCCCAGGTCTTTAATTTTAGATGACGGATACTAATGGATAGCTGCCTCACGACTAATGTCAATTTACCGGGCTAATTAGTGTGTGCTATCAGATATTAGGAGTTGTTTCGTAAATCGTGGGACACATTTTTTGTAAGATTGCCTCTTAACAGTTGGAGTTCCTACAGTATTGTGTGAAGTTTTGCTTTGATGGCGTTTGATATCAATTTTTTATTTTGACTCCTCGAATATTGATTTTCAGACTGCGCTTGGTTGTTAAGTTCTCTTTGAAGCTGTAGTGTTTTCTTCAAATTTTCCATTTCATGTTTAATTTTACCCTTTCTATTGTTTTCGATTTTAATTGACTCCCTTCTTTGAATTCTTAGTTGTATTACCTCGTTTACCAGCTTTTCATTTGTCTATTTTGATTAAACTTGTAGTATCAGTCAGCTTGATATCTTATGTTTAGGATGATTTAGTTTTTAGCTATTCAAAAAAAACTTGCCGGGACCAACTTTCTACCCCCTACAGTAAAAATTGATTGTTCCACATTTGAAAAATTAAAAAAAAAACATGGCTTAGAATCTAAATGTGCATAATAGTAAGAAAATGGATAGATCTCATCAAGAATAAAATACCCATTGATATATCTAATATGTTGTTGTGTATTGAAAAAAATGGGGTTCAAAAAGTTGTTAGATGTGTTCTGTGAAACAGAATAGATCCGAATTTTGAACGTCCACAATAAAGTTTTGTAGTTTATCTTGTAATAAGCTGAAGCCTTAGTATGTACGAGTTATTGCGTATTTAACAAGATATCAATTGGACAATGTCTCGGGCACACACACAAATACACACTCACCCACTCACACAAACATGGGTAATGCCACCCACCCCCCCCCCCCCCCAGCTTCGTGGGTGCAGATTATTTGCACCCCCAAGACGCTCGTGTCATTTTTTACGTAGTGATTTACTATGTATTCTGGCACGTGCTGAGCAACTGGGGGGAGCATAACGTACTTGGGGGCACAAACGGAAAAATTCATAAACTTGAAAACTCCGTTACACTCTTTTACATCTGTAACATAAATGAAACAGGCACGTGGTTTTGACTTCAGATTCTAGAGTGCCAAATTCTCTTATATACAGCGCCCGACTTCAAAATTGGCGGCGTTTTGAAGCTTACCATATGCGTGTATGAAACAAGGTTAAATGACTCCGCTAAAAAGTCACTGCGAAATTTATTGGCTGAAATCTCGACCCGCTACCAGGTTCTCGAATAATGCTAGATTTTTTTCGGTGACTTTGTCAGAGTTATGTTACATGTCCCGTACTCAACGCCAAGTGAATATCAGTATTGGGCAAGTCTAATTGCATGTCTAGGTATTAGGACAGGAAGTCGTGGGAATTCGAAAATATCAATTTGATCCAAAAATGGACAGGGTTGTTCTGTCATAGGTTTCGGTGATTGCAGCTTAGCTCCATAAAAACTATTAATATGGCCTCCTCTGGCCCCGGGGGTGCTAGTTGATTGTTTTGAATGCCCGTGGGTTGTTTTCAAAGCACCCCAGGAAAGTGGCCAAAAATTAACCTCAAAATCGTGGCACGTTACAAAATTTTTCGAAATTCAAAATTTTTCACTCGAATTTTTTTAATAAGTTGGTTTTGTCTTGGGAATCAACTTGCAAGCGTTACCCAAGTCATGGTCAAGACTTGTCAGACTTGTATAAATACTTGCCCAGTACTGAAAAATGGTAAGAGACTTGCATTTAGACTTGCCTAGAACTTATTTAGACTTGGAGTTCGGTACGGGGTACGTGAGCGAGTTTGGAAAGGATGTGAATGTTAGTTGTTTGTAATTGCAACGAAATCTCAACCTGAGCGCAAAATTTCAGCTGTTCACAAATATGGATCTTACATTGTTTCAGTCGAGCGTGGCCATATTGTGGGAGGTGGAAATGGAGCCAGGATGGCCTCTGCCCTCTTCAGCATGTTTGTGACCACTATGTTCTTCTGCCTCCTCGTCATCTCATACAGAGTATACAAACTCAGACACAACTACAACACCTTAAGAGAGATGGCCGACCACAACTGATAACTATGACTACTGATGACAATTAATCGAGCGACACTATTTCAGTGTTACACGCGCCTTGTTGATATTTTTCTACAAAATGATTTTTGCTCTTCTATCTAACGGTTTTCACATTCAGGATTTTTTGTTAGAACCCTGTCAAATTATTCTGCCCCCCCCCCTGTTGTGATGATAAGTGACTTTTAACTGCACACAATTTGCATAGAGGGTTAGATAACAAAAAAATCCTCATTCTGTGCCATCCGGCCAATATATTCGGAATTAACTTGCTGTTTTATATCGAGGAAATTACATACGGTACATCCAATGAAAGATTGAATTAATTGATTATTACTAGTTTATACACGTATCCAGATAACACGCTTAATAAGTCCTGTAAAAATTTATCAGTCGCACAATTGTAAAAATGTAAATATTTCAATTGAACACTGTTTAAATTGCAATTTTTTAACAAATTAAGTGCCTCAAGATTGAACGTGACTGGAGGCAATTTTTCCACAATTTCTAATACAGAGGCAAAGAGTAAACACCAATTCATTATTGCTTTCAAAGAGTTACCAACCATAGTACATCAGTACTGAATCGCTGCGAATTTCAGTCTTATCTTTCCAAATTTCAGATTTTTTCATAAATTTAATAAGATTTCAGTTTACATTTACTATTACCGGACTAAAATAAAGCCGTCTGTTTTTATTCTACTTCAGCCAAATGGTTGCCAGGCTGATGTCCCAGACCGAAAGTCGATATGTCCAGACCAAAATAAACGCACAAGGGGGTGTCGTGCGTTCAAAATTACACAGTCTGGAAACGCAAAATAGTCTGGACATAGGCAACTTTAAACGCACGGTAACTTTGGACATAGGTAACTTTGAACGCACAAAAATCTGGACATGGGAAACTTTGAGCTAACGAAAGTCTTAACACAGTGACCCTGGAGCGCACAAAAATTTTTTGAATGGAAACAAGATTACCAAAACTGATGAGCCCTGTTTGAATAAACACTCTATCTAAAGTGCTCACTCAAGTGAAAGCTTTCTACCAAGAACACATCAATTCACTTCAGGCCAAATATTACAAAACGTCGAGCGCAGGAAAAGTGGCATCTAACATTTTGCTTTGTTTTAGATAATTTAACGCCTAGAATTATAGACCATTGCTGAAGTTGCAAAGCAAAATCAAGCAATAATTACTGGGTGGCTGGCAGCCCTTTCAACCAATACTTTCATCGAAACTTTTCTTAATTTAAAATGTAACAGCTGCTGGGGTACATCATCACAACCATCACCCTAAGATATCTATATTTGAAATGAATACATTTTTAAAATGATGTGTACAACTTATATGAATAAAACTGGCGATGTGTCTGAACATAAACGCACGAAAATCTGGACATGCGCACTTTTGAACGCACGGAAGTCTGGACATAGGTGTTTTTGAAGGCACGAACATAAACGCACAAATTTTCAAAGTTTGAGCGCACGAACATAAACGCTCAAATTTTCAAAGTTTGAGCGCGCGAAAGTTTGGTCATATGTGATTTTGAGTGCACGAAAGACTGGACATAGGGACTTTTCAACGCACGAAGAACGCATAGATGTTTTTGAACGCACAAAAATCTGGACATAGGTTTGTTCTGTCTTGGGTGGTCTGGACATAGACATGTTTTGTCTGGGACGGTCTGGACATATGGACTTTCGGTCAGGGACGTGAACCTGGGTATGGTGAAATGTTTTTTCAAGTTTGAAGTTCAAAAAAGTCAAATCAAGTCTAGTTTCAGACATAACTTCAAGGGGCAAAATACTTTAATTGAGCTGAAACCCTCAACGCCAAGGTTACGCCAACCTATGCAGTCCCGAGTTTTAACATCCAAGCTACAGCAGCTATAAAGTTTTTCGGATATTTATTTGAATAGATAAAAAGGGTACATCCGTACTCAAAATCTTAGAAGCTGCAAAATAGTCTTTCCAGGACTGAGGATTGCTTTATAATTGGGCAGGTTTTTGTAACTGACGACGTCCCAATTTTGGCTGATTACGCGCTACCATCATTGGCGATATTATATGGAGAATTATAACAAAATTGAGGGGATGGCGATCACTTGGACTTTTGTCGTCGGTCATCCTAACTAGCTGGCCCAGCCTCAGGGTATAACGAATGTACTCTTCCTATCAAAATCTAGTTTGGAGCACGTTTTGGCTTTAGCATATCGCTTAACTTGTTTAAGGTCGCCTGGAAGTAAGCTTAATGCAATTATGAGCTAAAGTACTGAAAATTGTTGCAACTCGAAAAATATAACCTTCAATTTATATAGAAACTAAACTGTATCAGCAGATGGTTTTGTGATAACAAAAAAAAAGACTTTTTGCGAGAATACTGCTGCCATGAATTGTGTTCCACTTTTGGCTGAAGTCGAGCAAAATCTTTTTTTAGATGTATAGATGTCTACTGCTGCTACAATTGGATTGAACCTGCACTTGAGTTCTTTCATGCAGGCCTCGTAGCCATAATCTTCTCGCGAACAGTAAAGAAACATTTCATATGGTCTTTCTGGGCAAAAAAAGAATATCTTTCCATTATTGAACCATTTCAGAGAGGAGAATTCGTGACATCTAATGAAGAGATCGATACATATTACACACTCTTGCGATCATAGATATCGGAAACTCAACGCAAATTGAACAAAAATCCCCATCATTTCTCAAGCAGTTAGATCTTGGACTCCTTAAAAGCAAGCCGTCTGATAATCAATGGATAATCAAAAGACATGTGTACAAACTAAAGGGACGTTTTCACGAAATTTGAGAAAAACATTCTTCTGCTGAAGAAGTCAGACCTTGCAAACGACCGAAATGTTTCATTTTGATAAATTTGACGCAGCAAGTCATTTGGGATAATGTGACACAAAAACTGAAGTTACTTTCATCAGTATAAAGTTCAATGAGATTTAAATAAAAGCCCAGAGCCCGGACTTGAGTCTCAAAGCTTTTCAGCACTGAACCAGCACATGTCAAGAGTAAAAACCTAATTCTGTTCTGAAACATTGTATCTTCAGAATAATTTAAGTTTCTTTATGTGCAGTATTTCTTAATTATGATTATAATGAGGTCAAAGAGTTCGCCCAGGCTACACTTATCCTGTATAGTCTGAAAATTACTCATACCCCAAATTAAGTCTGAGCAGAATAAAGTCATGATTTTGTAGCTTGTAATTAGTAATTACTGTAGTAGTACACGCACTATTTATACTTAAGCTAGTTTGTAGGCAATTACCACAAAGCCCATTTAGCTCAGTGGTTACGACTTGCTACGAAAATTAAAAATTACAAGTACCCAAGCGGAAGTTCGACTCGCATATAAAGCAAACCTTGTTGGCGGGAGTTAAGCTGAACATATTATTTTTAATGAAAAAAATTTTACTCAAAAATTAGACTAGCCAGTGTAAATTGTGACATGAACAGAGTACTGGTCATCCTAAAAAACAGAATTTCTTTACTGATTCAGCGCTCTGCCACCAACCTCCGGGAGCCACCACCCAGTGTATTTAAGTAACGAACCGTTGCAAAACCTGTGAGTTGCTGAAACTCAGTACTGAATCAGTCCACTTAAAGTATAAATCAGTATTCCTAGTCAAAAAATCAAAGAGAGCAATACCAAAATGACAGACAAATCCTGAACGACGTAAACGTGACACGCATCCAATTATAAATTAGTTATTTCGCTTTTACTCGTGCAAGGTTTTGAAAAATTTATTTTTTATTCGATATTTCAATCAAAGCCATCGTATGTTGGACCCATGAAAAGACCTTAAGTCGACTTTCTTGGTTATGAAAAAGCTAACGGTGGACCCAAGCAAAGACCTTGATCGACTTTAATTGGTTATGAAAAGACCTTAACTGCACCCATGAAAAGACCTTAGCTGGTTTTTAACTACTTACTGGACCGTGTAATTATAGTCAAAATTGGCCCCCACCACTAGATATTTGAAGTCTTTTCATAAGTCTGCATCTAGACCTGTGTGATATTTAGCTGTTTTCTGCATTCTTCTCAATCTTCGTGCATATCCCAAAATTCAGGTAAAATTTTACAAATACTAATGCCAAGTCATTGTATTTTTAATCTTTTCTTTCGCGTAGGCTACCTTGTGCCAGCTGTGAAGGAATAATTTATACCCTTTTTGCTAAAAAACATAAGACAGGCAAAACTCCATTATTTTTGAAACACGGAAAGTTATATGTCCATAAACAAGTTTTCTCTCCCAGAAGTTTCAATGACAGTAAGAGACAAATTTTTGCTAATACTTGATCTTTTTCAATCTCAAAGCAATCGTACTGCAATCTGAGCAACTTGAACGGGGACAATAATGAATAAACACTGCACTATTTATTTCAACTCTTAACAAACAAACTAGCAATGCTGCTCTGAGCTCAAAACTTGGACGGTAAATTTTTGTTTTGCGGCAACATGATCTTTCAAAGTGCTGACTGAGATATTGTTCAGTTCTTTTTTTTGAAGACAAACAATTTGCAGGATAAACACAGTAAGCTCATTTTACTCCCTACTGTTTTGCATATTTTCATGCTTTTTTCGAAAAGAAATTCATTTGAGATTATTTTTGAATAGCCCCACATAGGAGTCAGCAGATGAGTTTACGATTGTTTGACGCCTAAGAGTCACATTCCAGATCAGTCTCTGTGTGAGAGAAAGCAACCCACTGCTGGCAAAACAAAAACCGAACAGATCAAACTGGAATTATTAAAGACCTTCTTGTTAACTGTTTGATCTACCATGCAATTTTCCGAGGCAGAGACTCTCAGTTTTTTTTCTGATACTTTTTTTGGACGTTTTGACAGTTTTGATGGTTTGGACGCTCCTGACATTTTCGGACTTTTTGGCAATCGAAATTATTAGGAAAATCTGTTTTTAGAAGATTGACAAAAACACGAACTGAAAAATTGTTAAGGAAAACTAAGTTTTTACTCTTGAGTGTATTTTTCTTTGGTATTCAAAAATTTTGGGGGATTGGTGGTAGAACAATATGCATTAAAAATTGACTTCGAACATAAAAAGCACTTATTTTTGCCCTTAGGTTTTAGTTGCCATGCATGTCGAGCAACAAAATGATAGCCATTTCTTTAGATGAAATTTTTTTACATTTGAAAAAAATGGATGTGCTGGTAAGAAAAAATTGAAATAATTAAGTGACATTTGAGAAAGACACTGAGATTTATCAAAAAAATGAGAGTATTTTAAAGAAACCGTAAGAAAAAACCTGAAAAAGAATGAAAACATTTTTTGCATATATTTTCGCACATTTTAATCAATTTGTCTCTTTTGCTAGACAAGTATTAAACTTGCACGTGCTTTACTACTTTGGAATCATAGCAAATTTTGAGACGTCCTCTTGTTTGTTTCGTTAACACTCCGAGAAAAAGCTGGGCCACTGTTTGAGTTAATTTGTTCTTGAGAGGATTGTAGTAAAATCGGCGCAGTTTAAACATTCTACTTAACTGAAAAAGCCTACCACCGTTTGTTTTTACTCTGAGCCTAGAACCTAGCAAAGCTGATCGGTGATTAAAACTTGGACATAAGGCTTCTTTCATGACAACCTCACATTTAACCAAAAACTGAAAGCTTGCACAACAATTTTTAGCCGTTCAATTTAGACAAAACCAACAGGTAGCTGCAATTTTGAATCATTTGTAGTAAGGAGCTCGTCATTTAAAGGCGCTCATAAATGGAGAATTTCGAAGAATTTGAACAAATAGCGTCTCATGATCATAGCTAAATAACGGTACACCTTCAAAAGATGCCTTACCATCGAAAAGATTGAAGAAAGGATTGAAGCTAAAAGAGAGGAGTTAAATGAATGCCTGAAGAAAATGGAATGTCACCTGAGAACTTGTGGACACAAAGGTAGTTGAAGCCAACATACAAACGTGCGAGAAAGTCAACAAATGCTGTACTGAGTTAATTTTGAACCGTTCATATAACCGTTCAACCAAAAACTTCAAGAGGCACTCTTTCTGAATGGACCGACAAGATGAAGAACGAAATTCATCTAAAATTCCGGAAGAAAGTACGCATATATTACCTCAAGGAAACTTGGAAAATAAAGTCCAAGAAATTCGCTTAAAGACCCAGACCGAAAGTGACCCCTGATCAGACCATTCCCATCCGGAAGCGACCTCTGATCAGGTCATTCCCATCCGGAAGTGACCTCTGATCAGACCATTCCCATCCGGAAGCGACCTCTGATCAGGTCATTCCCATCCGGAAGTGACCTCTGATCAGAGCATTCCCATCCGGAAGCGACCTCTGATCAGGTCATTCCCATCCGGAAGTGACCTCTGATCAGACCATTCCCATCCGGAAGCGACCTCTGATCAGACCATTCCCATCCGGAAGTGACCTCTGATCAGAGCATTCCCATCCGCAAGTGACCTATGATCAGACCATTCCCATCCGGAACCGAAACCCAGACCCTGTAATTATGATCTGGGAACACAGCGTGTGCGTTGGACTTCGGATGATCAGAGGTCACTTCCGGATGGCACCTCAACCTGGGAGTAAATGGCTTTACATGGCGAAAACACAACCGAGAACTCTGATTCTTCTATTGTCTACTGAAGATAAAACAGGATTAGTTGAATAGTTCCAAATTAAGCAGATGATCAGTAATCCATTTATTTGGGCCTAAAGGACCCAAGAAAGTGATGCAAATATCCATGGCGATGTTCTAATTGCAGCCAAGAGCACCATCAGCTCTGAACGACTGAAAAGTGATAAAAACCTTACTTCTCAGTGACATGCAAGCGTAGAAAATCATCGAGAGATCAATATAGATGTAATCTAGAACACCCAAAAGGTTTTAGTTACAGGTACACGATAGAAAACTTTGAAAAACTTCTATCTGCGATGCCAAAAAAACAACTCTACAATCATTTGTGCTCACATTAAGATTTCTTGACTCGCGCAGGCAACAGTCTGAATCAAAGTTTCCTTCAAAGCTGCTCCCTGTTTATAACCTTTTGCTAGAAACCTAGAGGTTTCCAAAGATGCTCCTGAGCGACAAGCCAAAAACTATTTAAAAACAGCTGATTTCAAGCTGCAGAACATATTAAGTGGAGCTGCTGAACTTAACGAATAACAATACCAGGAAACATTGATGTCAACAAGATGCACAATTGAGATGTTTAAACGCCTGAAAACGTTCATCAAAGGTGAACAACCAATTAGAATCATGATGGTAAATTGAATCTACTGAACGCCTTGTTTGATTCTGCGTTCTCGCCAACGATGAACTCCGAAATCGAGAACATAAAACCCACAAACCCAACGCTGCCAAACTTTAACATATCCAGGAGAGAAACTTAATAGACTCCGGTAGTGTTCAAAGTCACAATTCAAGACCCTCAAACGTCTGTCCACACATGATCTTCCAGAAGGCGTACAAAAACATTGGCTTATTTCTGCCTAAAGTCATTATAAACAACAAATGTCTCAAAAAATAGCAACTGTGGAAAGATTGCGGCTGTTAAACTTCGAAAGTCGGACAAAAGACTGATCAAAAACTACCGTAGATATATATGCAAAACATGACAGGAAAGTTTTCGATGATTTTTTAAGATTCTTTTCTACTTTTTTTTGTGAAATTCTTGGCGAAAATCTTTAAGGGTTTTGTTTGGAAACAATTGATCATGCGTTACTAACCTTCACGCTCTCCGTTTTGCTAATTAATGTACGTGGTCATTGACTGAAACACTGCATACATTATCACAATCTTCAACTGAAGTTCTCAAAACAATTTGACAAAATCCCTCGCGAAAGTCTTTCACAAAAAAATTAGCGAACTCGGAGTTCTTGGTTATATTCGTAAATTCTGTACAAAAAAATTCTGGAGAGGGGGCGGTACCAGCTCGAGAGCACTGGAAGTCAACAAAGAAGTCTCGCGAGGACCTTTACCTGGTCGCCTTCTTTACTGCATCATGATAAATATCAGCCCGACGTAATCCGTTTCATTGAGCCGTTCTTATTTGCTCTCGACCCGATGATGCAGGCAAAAGGTACAAGTCAAAAGGAGATCCAGGAGTACATAAACTCAATTCGTGAATAGGTATCCGGAAACCAGATGGAACTAACAGGAAACACATACACAATCATAAAAGTAAATGGGCAAAACTCAGTTCTAGCAATTTCTGACTATAACCAAAAGATTTATTGTCGACAAAAAAATAAATTATTTAGAAACCAGAATTAATCGACGGAAGAATGCAAACAAAACTCTATAGAGCGTCAGAAGGAATGTAGTTTCCAAAACGAAAAAAATAGTTATCATTTGTTCTCCCAGTACTGCTATGCGGAGTGAGCTGCCTCAGCCACTCGAAAACAATTTTGGTGAATCTGGGAAAACTGCAGCGGAGGACCGTCAGTTAGCCTCAGCACCACAGGGATCCTACAAATGCCACCTCAGTCTTCTCACTTTCCTGCTTCTACAAATGCACCTTCAAATAAACACTCTCCTGACTCCCGCCAAGATAGTGGGCGAGAAGAATGAAGACATGTCAGAAACAATCGCACATCGAGGACAAAACAGACCAAAATAATCCACCGTCAGAAAACCAGGCTCGAAAAACGGGTGGGAGAATTCTTCTCTGATTGCAGAACTGATAGCCAACTCAACTTCTTGAATATCAAATTACTTATAGTCGAACATTGAAGTTAATGTCGAAATACGTCGACGACAAATTGAGTGACTCGAATAGCTGCACTTCCGTTAAGAAGGCTCAACCATCAACGTCCCGTCAACGGCAGTCGCAAATCTTTAACAACAACGGCAGCAACGACAAAATTAGCAGACATAAGTTCAGTCTTTGACAATTCCCCACTCTGAAATTTGAAACAATAGATCAGTTCGTGTGTGAGAAAATGACTCCACTACCAGAAATGGAGAAGCCAAACACTTTTCCTCGGTATCAGAAATTTTTTCGACCAGAACGTTTTGTCTTTATTTGAGTCTTCATGCAAAATCTCTCGGAAGATTGGCAGATTTTCATCTTGTCAATTTCCGCACTTTTGGAAGTTTGCACTCTCAAGATTTTCAAATGAAAATTACGAGGTGTTGCACCGTGTACTTTCATTGTTCACTGTCCTGTCCACAGCCATGATTTAAACAGCGACTCTGCAATATAACACCAAACTTCTTGTGTTTTAAAAATTCAAAAAAGATTACTCAGTAAATCTAACTACGAAACAAAATACATGACAACTTCACGTCTTCTGCATGAACGCAACAATTAGCGCCCTGTCCACCCTTATTTCAAATATCTGACAAAAGTTCTATCAAGCCAATAATTTTACTTTTGTATCATCTCTGCAACTCTAAATTGAATCCAACGTATAAAAATACAAAATTTTAAAGTAGACTTAGCCTACTCACAAACAGGTCTTTATTGAAGACGTCTCCTTTGCCGAAAAAACTTACTGCTTCTCTTTCGATCACGATTCCGGCCACAATGTTACCCTACATTACAAGCCAGCGCATCTATCGATATATTTTAATCAAAATTGCGCTAATTTTTGAAATTTTGAGACAAATTTTTTGTTAAGTACAAAACCAATTTATCTTTTATTATAGTATTACTTATTATAATCTATTGTTTAATAGCATATAGCAATTAGTATAATCAGGTGCCGTGTCCCTCACTTTAAGTCACTTCTTACCTGTATTAAGAAACGTTTTGATGAATCAAAGAGGTAAAAAGGGTCCAAGTGGTAATTGATAATGGCGCTGTGTGCACGTGCCGCCTTTTCACCAGTATCGATAATAGTAGTAGTGGCTCAAAACACTGTTTCAGATCGTTCCAGATCATCCTTCTCTGGTGGTCTGCAAAGAAATTCTCTGGTATGACAGGTCCCGCTAAGCACTCCTAATCCATCTCCTCGCTATCGCAATAAAACTAGCTCCCAAGTCCTGTTGAACACAGGCTGACTAGAGAGGGAGTATCTCTGCCTATTCATGTCTGGTTTCGTTGCAGAGAGAAACTCCAGAAAAGCTAGAAAGAGCTTTATAAAACAGAAACAAGCCGACACTAGGCTCACAAGAAAGAACCCCACTTTTCCCGCAGAGAAAATCTCCCGAGGATCTGTCCCAACGCACTCCAGTCAGACATACCCCAAATGCTGCCTTTTAAAACTTTTCGGTTATAACTTTTTTAGGAGAAACTATAGCTACAAACACTTCGCATTAAAAAGGAAATCGGTTTTTGTAGCACTCCTTGTTCTGAACTTCGTCTATTAGCCGTAATGTGTGTATCGTAATGAGGTAGTATTAAAGCAATCTACCTCTGTAAAGGCCAAAAATCCGAGCAAGCCAGATAGATTTTGCTGGCTCTAAGCGCCGCCATATCATTTCAATCTGACGTCTCGAAGTCTCTACTCCACACGGATGCGAAACCTGAATAGAGTTCAATTGAAATTGAATTGCACCAGTGTAAATTATTGCAGCTTCCTGAAGGCGAGATGAAGTTAATCGCAATTGGAGTTCTAATACATAGACAACTATAACAGAATGTAAACCATCAGTAAACGTGACACAACCCGGGACCAAGTAATAAAGCAACTGCACGATGTTTACTCTATAGCTAACTTTTCATCAAAAATCTAAAATGAAGACAGAAAATGTTAAAACGGCCCTGAATTGATTTTATATGGACAGCATTTTTTGGTGTAGTTGACAGTTAGGGTTCTCGCAGAGGTTAGCCCTATTATAACAAATTTTAGATGGTTGTTGCAAGAACGCAAAAAAAATTACCAACAAAAATACCAAAAAACCGCGGGAAAAAATTTGTAAAACGCTGGAATAATTGTGCCTTAACTGACAGATTTAACAAATGTTTAATAATTTTGGCATTCAACTAAAGTTATCTATTGAGAGCAGCTTTTGGCTTCAAGATTAGTCAGTCTACGGTTGATTTCTTTTCTCTGTACCAGTCATTGGCTACTTTTACAGTAAGCTGAAAACAGGCAGAACATCGTTCAAGTTGGTTCCTGAAATAAATACAGCATCAATCTTTGTCATTGCAATTTTACAATTGCACAAAATATAGCAACTCCTGTCATGAGTGAACTCAAATTTTGCTTTATTCTTGTGAGTTGATTCAAATGACTTTGAACGCGGGACAAATACATGTGTTCTAATGCTAAATAATGTCTCCTTGAGCGTGCTTAAACTGATAAGGCGAGTTTCATTAATCTTCAATGTCCCTTCTTAATCACTCAATTCCAATTGAATTGAAAAGCAGAGAATCTTTTAAGCAATTTATCACCTGTATGGATTAAATAGCGTCTTTGTTACGACCCATATTTGGGAGGAACTATATACTCAAATGGGTTTTTTTGTACAGTCAATTTTGGCCGATCGATATATTCATCGTAGAGAGTTGAGACTGTATCACTAGAAATCCCATCCACCGTAGTATATGCAAATAAAGATTTTTTTCGTTTTTTTTTTCGTTTTTATCGGGGTTCAAACTTTTGTGAACAGTAGAGTGAATTCCGTTGTCTTTTTCACATTTTCCGTATTTATCTACACATTTTCGTAATTTCGACCACATTTAAATATAAAAACGGCTCCAAATAAGTTTTTGTATCCTAGTTTGTTTAAATTTGCAGGAAAAAGAGAAAAAACATCGTCTGCAAGGGGATGATTTATTAAAAGTTAAGGTAGAACACTCTTTATGGTGGTTTTATGTTTTTTTGGCTTTCACTGAGAAAATATGAAAATTTGCTTATTTCACTGTGTTTGAGGATGTTATTTGTTCTCTTTTGTAACAATCAGACTATTGAAAACTCAAATTGGCATTGAAAGATCAGGCAAAATGAATATCCTAATGATTTCCGTGAATAGCTGACGATTTAACGACTGCGAAGTTGTTCTATCACAAAACTTATTGTATTTTTCTGTATTTGGTGTTGTCATTTGGTTCCCTTTTTATCTTTCTACAGTAAAGATGACTCCAATTGGCATTGATATAATGTGCAAAAAAACGCTTATGAAAAGTTCAGTGAATAGTCCATAGTTTTAACGGCTGCGAATCCGTGCTCTGACAGAACTTACTAAAAAAATTTTTGTTTTTGCCTGTAATGGTCGTTCTTTTTGTTGTCTTTCGGTGTTTTTAAGAAAAACTAAAAACCTAGATTGGTTCCACGGATGATTTACTGGATCTATTTCCTGATTTCATTTAATAACTAAAGGTATTAAAGGCTTTCAGTTTTTTTAAAGGAATTATATTTGTTTTTTCCTTTCTTGTTCACCTGTCTCCAACAGGTAACTAAGTCTTAATATCGACAGAAGTAATTGAATTTATGATGCTGTAGACAAAATTTTTGTTATTTGTTATGTTTTGGTTAATATCTGTAGAGCTTTCGTGTATTTCGTGAGCTTTCGATTATGGTCAATATTTGTGGATCCATTCGTTTTCTTTTCCCAAAAGACCTTAACAAGAAGACCCAGCTAAAATTTAAAAAAAGCCAAGCAAATCTTTCAAAAACTTTCGTCCTTTGAAAGTTTAAAATGGTTTTCAATATATTGAAATTATAATGGCTTCAAAACTGTGGCTTCGATAATTTGTTTGCGAAATTTTGAATTTTGTGCGTATTTGTTGTTTATTGCCGTCCTCTTATTCGGTCTCAACAATAACAAGAACAATTGTCTCCCTGAGCAGTTCCAAATTGATCTGTTCTTGTTTTACGATGAAAGCGTCGATTATTATTGTCTAGAGTGAAGTTTGGAAGAGATAAAATTGTTATTGTTCCATCTGGGATTATGTTCCAGAGTGGTTTTAGGTTCCTTCAGGTTCTGGTGCTCTACGAGCTAGTTTTTTTCGTGCTACTTGTTTTCGTGATAGTTAGTGTGGTTGTTTTGTGTCTAAATTTAATCATGAATTTGTCAGGTGTGATCTTTATAGGCGAAACTGCCATAAATTTCTTTGCTTTTTTTACTGTTTTAAGGTACGTTGTCCAAAGCTGACCCCATGTCTGACTCTTCATCTTAGTATCCGATATCTAATGGTTGCTCTGAGTTTGATTTCGGGTTCCATATGGTTGCTGTGTCCAGCTTGGGCTGTCGGAACCGTTGTTTTTTTTGTCTAAATAGAAAATTTTATAATTTGTTGTGTGATAGCTTGTTTTTTGCTGTTTTTGTGATAATATTTGATAATTATGTACATTAGGTTCGGCAAAATTGTGCTTTGAATGGTGAGGTTTTTTAATGTCGACTTTGGTATGAGTTTCATTTCTTGAAATATTATTTCTGCTATTTGTCGGCGAGTGTTGTTTTTGACCAGCTGGTATCGTTATATAAATTTGACAATCTTCCTCTTATTGTTTGAAATAAGCGTTCAAAAATTATTTTTCCCTGTGAGCGCCAGCTGGTGCTAATCTTAGCTTTATCTCGCTGTCTCTTCAGAAAATTCATATAGCATTGATTTGAAACATTGGGCCTGATTGCATATTATGTTGAGTGGTACGCCACGAACAAAGTATTTTTCTTAATAGTTAGTTGCTGTCTCTCTGTCGGAAGTGTGATCTGCTTTTGCGTGGGGATATCTAGAGTATCTATCTACTAATGCTAGCATGTATGTGTTTTGTTATGGTCGCCTCTAATAGGTCAGGCGAAATCCATTTGGATTCCTTTGTTTGGTTCGTGTACTGATGGTAGTTGTGAAGTGATGTTTTTCGGAATGAAACGTTTCAAATTCCTACAGATTTTGATACATGGGGGCATTTTTGTCTAAGAGTGATTATTCCTCTGTGTATTCTTGGAAAACAGATAAAGTTGGCTAGGTGAATCATAACCGTATGTCCTAGGTTATTTTTATGGATTGAGTTCATAAGTAGTTTTCTCAGTTGGCTGGGTATATATAATTTTCCGTCATATGTTTTGCATATCAATGGTGTAGTACTGAGATCTTGTTTTAGTGAGGTGGCAATAACGGCTGAAGTGTTTGAGGGAATCCTATTTTTATTTTCAAGGATTGTAAATAAGCTTTTACTCTGCGGATCTGCTCAGTTTATTTCAGCAATGAAATTTCGTCATAACACTTGGTTTAAATTTTTTAGTTTGCACGGGGAATTCGCATACTCTATCTCATTGAATGAGTTGTGTTTTTGATTCGACTATGTGGTTTGTTTTCATTTTTCTAGGTTGTTGAATTCATCGGTTTGTGTTGCTCTTGTGTTTTTCTCGGAGATGTTTTTGACAATTGCTTGACTTGTAGTCAGTTTTGATCTGTTTGGGCTCTATATCTTCTTTTAATGCTAACCGTTGCTGTGTCTCTATCAAGTTTGTTTCTAGTAGTAATGTGTACATTGTTGGTAAAAAAGGAGTTTGAATTATTCTCGGATATGTAAATTAAATGAAACTGTACGTTTGAATTTTCATAAAGTTTTTTTTGTGTGTTGGGAGTTTGGAAAACGAATGAAATTGATTTAGCGAATGCCAAAAAGCGTTTTTTTTTTGCTTTGTTGAGCTAGATTGACTTTTGCTTTCTGATTGGTTGTTTTTCTTTGCATGCTGTGAAGCGTGTAATGTTGTGCTTGTATTAGGTTGATTACATGATTTCCATCAATGCATTCACCAGTTGGCGGTGAATTGGGGTTTCTGCTTAAACAATCTGCAAATCCCATGTCCTTTCCTGCAACGTGTTATTCTTTGAAATGAGATGGCAGTAGTCTGTTGGGAGATGGCAGTAGACAATGGTAGTTCTTATTACATCTGTTGTTTTGTAGGGCCGAGGGTAAAGCTTGGTGATCAGTTTGGAGGGTAAAATGACACCCATAAAAGTAATATTTGAAATGCTGCAGCGATCATTCAACGATCAAAATTTCCAGTTCTTTAATACTGTGTTTTTGGTCAATTTTCTTTAAGATTCTACTTTCTCAGGCAATTGGGTGCAACGCCTCGCTTCGTTTTTGTTCGAGACATGCTCCTAATCCTTCATTACTTGCATCGCATTTTAGTCTGTTTTCGTAAATTTTGTTGAAATGTTTGTTTTCTATCATTGTTTTTATTGCGTCTTCCATCTCATTCAAGGCTGTTGTGAGTTTTTCTTCCCAGTCTAATTTTTTGTTTTTTGTTAGTTGTGTGTGATCAAAGTAAAAGTTTGTAGGTGTTCTGATAGTGTTGCTCAATTTGTTGTGAATTTTATAAAATGATGCATTCTGCCCATGAATAATTTTAATTGTTTTTTTGTTTTAGTGTTCTCAAGTGGGATTATTGCTTCGGTCTATTTCCTAATTTGTGTAATTCCTTCCGAATTCATTTTGTATTCTAACCAGAATATTTCTGGTCCTAATGAGTCCTAATTCATTTTTGTGTAGGCTTATTGCGAGGTTTTTTTGTCTAGTCGTTTTAATGTTTCTTTCGGTTTCTTCTTCGTGTTTTTCTAGTGTGCTTTTTGTTATGGTTGTTATATCATCTAGAAATGCGTTTGTGGGAAGTAGGCTATCTAGTATTGTGTCCATCATTTTTTGAAATAATGCTGGGAGATCTATAAGACCGTATAAACCATTCAGGAGTTTGTTTGCTCCTGTTGCATTTCTTCCTATTATATTAAAAATAAAATGGTTTTGGATTTCCTGATGTGGTGGAGTTTAACTGTAGGAGTATTTTAGATCTTTTTTACTAATGTATAAAATGCGTAGGACAGTTGTTAGTTCTGAGTATTTTGTTGCGATGTTGTCTATCAGGGGATCTATGCTCTGAACTTGATACTGGTCTTTGTGTATAGCACCGTTTACTTTTTTAAGTCTAACGAAGTTTTTTTTGATTGGTTTTATTTTACTGTGATGACTACGGGATTTCTAAAATTCGTCTGTTAGTTTTGTGATCTGTTCTGTTAGTTTTGAGATCTGTTTCTCTTCGGTTAGTTTTCTCAGTTCGTTTTCTACTTTTCAGGTTAAATGGAGAGGCATGTGTCTTCCTTTGTGTTGTGTTGGTTGGAATTCTGATTTGAATGATGATCGAGTTATGTGGTTTTTCGATCGTCCTAGTCTGGTGGAAAGATGTGGAAAACTGCTGAATGACCCAATTGTTTATTTTTTGTTGGGTAACAGCTACATTTCGTAATTTGTTTTCACCTTTTGTTTGCTGTAGTGTCACTGTAACAGGTAGTCCTAGCTTGATTTGCATTATTGGGAGCTCTTATATCTTATCCAATGAGTATCTAATGAAGTACGGGTTGATTTGTTTTTGATCATGTTTAATCTTATTCCTTTTTTAATTTGTTTTTAAGTGCTATTTTTCAAAGTTAGACAATGAGTTCTGGTCGTAAATTATCCTTGTCATCATTTGTTTTCTGGTTATCTTGTCTAGCATCCTCATTGATGACAGGTCTCATCGGCTCTCAAAAACAGCATTATTTTCTCATAAATGTTTGTTAAAAGATATGTGAGTTTTTGAACGGTTTCCTTCTATTCTTCATTTGGTTGAAAATTAAGTCAAAACGTGGAATTGCGCGGCCGGAACATCTTGTGTAAACGCACATTACCGAGCCTGCTTGCAATGCTTTATCAAACACTTTAACTTAAGTTAAAAAATAGAATGGCTGAAAACACTTATTCCAATCAAACAATCATTGAATGCGATTTCATTATCATCCAGTAACTTCAGTCGGTCAACTAACTATTCTAAATTTTTAACTATTCAACTTTTCAGGTGTAGCACTGAGAGTTTTTTAAAAGTTGTACAGATGAAGAACTCGTTACGATGCAAAATCGGCATCCAATAATTTTGAGACTGGTTTGGCTTATTGTGGAAAACAGTGACAATACATCTTTCCTTATTTTCACATAACGTTGCTCGTTCCAAGAAAAAAACACTATACAAAAACAAGAACTTCGTCATTCATAATCTCAAATTAGTAACCACAGTCCTCATTTTTGAATTTTAAATTCTTCTAAAATATTTTAAATTGATCTAAGACTTTTTGTTTGAATTTATTTTCTAATTATACTGAACGGCAAAATCAAGTTAGCACCCCCTACATTTCTGAATAAGAATTCTGTTTTGTAGACAATATTACTCTAACTTTATATCAAATTTTGAAATCAAACCCTTTGATACCGTACACTATTCTTCTCGTCTACCTATGCAATTCAGATAAAATTCACTTACAGAAATCCCAAAATAAAGTTGATGAACTTCATCGAAGTTTCAAAATATAAGAAAGTTGCAACGAATTTTAATCACATCTTTTTTCTCTCTAATTTCTAACGCAAAGGCAAAGTCATAGTTGCACAAACGTGAAAACATATAACAGTTCAAGACAACTTTCTTTTTTCTGTGCAACTTGAATGAAGTTCATCAATTTTACATTGGGATTTCTGGAAAGTGAACCTTAAGTTTTGTCTGAATTGAATAGGTATAAGAGAAGACTAGTGTAGGGGATCAATGGTGTAAAAATCGTTTTCAAAATTTGAGACTTAATTGAAAGAATTATTTGCTCTTGTGAGCCGTGATATGGGTAGTTAGTGATATGGGTAGTAAAAACGCTATTTGTCTTCTTAGTAACGCCATGAACATTTCTGTAATTGAATGCTAATTAATCTATCTTGAATGCCAATTATTTTTTCTCTCATTTCCGACTAAATAACTCGTTTTGAACTATATCGCGAGTATTGGTAGACACCGCACAAGAAGATACCAGTGACGTGTGGACAACTGTGACGACGGTGGGATTAGACAACAGAGTTAAAATGTTATAACTCTTGGTCACGCATTTTCAATTTTGAACCTTACTGTCACAAATGTCTTCATACGTTTTACCACTTTAATGGGATAAAACATAGTCGTAAAGGGCACTGTCTTTTTTAAATAAAAATAATCAAGCAAATGTAGCTTTGCAACGTATTGACTTCAACCTGTCTTGGAACAATTATAGTGAGAAAAGTCGCATTTTCATTTTTTTAACCTACGAAAACAGGACCCGTTGGCCACTGGTATAATAATAATAATAATTAAATATTAGAAAGGGGGAAACATTCTCAAAATCTTCCCTTAAAACTCATCTTTGAGCTCCGAAAACAGTCACGGAAAATTTGGCAAAAACAGTTATCCTTGAAAACTACCCCAATAATTGCCTATCTTGACTTGAATAAAAAACTACTTGATACATTGACAAATCGCCATAGTAAAGAGGTGGGCACAAAGCAGATAAAAACAGTTTTAAGCAGTTGAGCCAATAAAACGCCTTTCAACAAATTTTTTGTTTTCTGTTGTTTCCCTATTTGTCTATTATTTCAACAGCACTGCCCATGTGTAGGTACAGACTTGTGAAAAGACATATGGCTCTTTAAGGCAAGTTCTTACCAAATGATGCTTTTTGTACAACTCAGAAAATTTATTGAATCGAAAAAAGCTTTTGTTCAATGTATGATCGCTTGTTGATTGAATCAGTTACAAGTAAGACATTTTGAGTAAAAAAAATTGTCTGAGTCTCAGAGAGGTGAAAAAAGCTACGCCAATACATGTAGTAACTTTTTCGTCGTGATATTAATTTTTAATGGGCATTACTTTTTAACTTTCATGGCAGAAAGTTTGTTTTGGTGGCCAAACCATTATTAGTTCAACGCATAATAGACTTTATTGTGAGGTAAACAAAAGCCTTTTAAAAAATTACACCGATGGTCTTTTCATTAACTGTGCTCTATTAGGAGGCTGATCATAAAAACGTATGCGCGTACTGGCTGCTTACGTTATAATGCTAGTGAATTGAGGTCTGCCTTCGTCAAAAGAAAGACAATTAACTTTTTGAATAAATAAATCAATTAATAGTTAATTTTATATTTTCACAAAAGCGTTAAACACATGAAAATAAGTATGTGAATAAAACTGCCAGTCATGGTGGGGGGAGTTTTGATTATAACTTTTGATAGGCAATCGAGCGAAAAATAGTTTCAAGCTCCACTCAAGTTCATTGTGGCTCTCTACCAAAATATTATCAAATTATTACATGTATTCCATTCTAGAAAGCGGTTTGTGTATTATAGACTCAGCTAGTAGAGAGAGATAGAGAAAATAAAAAACTATCACAGCTCAAAAGTAAGTTATTTTTTCAGTAAAAGCGCAAGGCTTCGTCTTGTGCTTCGTAATGTTAAGAGCTTTTCGTGAGAGCCTCAAATTGAAATATGGCAACAAGAGCCCTGAAGTCTTTCACTTTCAGTCGTTTTCTCGCCCTTTCACGATTTAAGCGCATTTAGCTATTTCAAAATCGGAAGTCTTAAATTAGATGCCTTCAATTTATTTGATTTTTAAAAAAGAAAACAATGGTTGAAAATGTATGTCTTAGAATTTGGTCTTTAAACTTGATATATCAATTCCTAACTATAACCTACTTAACTCAACTTTGCGGCGATGTCAAATCTAATCCAGGACCAATTTACATAATTTACAAACACTCGAAGACTACGAAAAACATAAGGCAAATCAAACCAATATCCATGCATTGTATATACAACTAATAGAAGTTTTAACAACAAACAGGAAGAAATTTTGGATTTTTTGCAGCAACAGAACACTCAAAAATGCTGGATTGTTACTGAAACATGGATAAACGATAATCAGAAGAGACACCATTGAATTTTTGAAGCAACAATCACCAATTTATGCCTCAAAGTAGATCAAAATTGACGCAGTTAAGGAGAGGTGGGGGATTAGGAATATCAGTACCAAAAAAACAAACATAAAATAAGGAAAGATCTCAACTCTATTATCAGAAGTTTTTTTGAATCACTTTTGTTTGAAATACAAGCACCGTTCAAGGAAAAACTTCTAAAAAACGTTTCTCATTGTTCCGACAAAAACTTGAGCGAATTTCTTCTAAGCGAATTGACATCAGAAACATTCAATAGAGTTGACATATTCCATAACAAATAGTGTAATACCATTCGTAGACTACAACATAAATTTTAACTATGACATAAAAACAATGCAAACTCAATTTTTAAAAAGTATTCAAATAAGCTTGAAAATATTCTTAATGAAATAGCTCCTGCCAAAATAGATGATCCGCCGTCTAAATCAACAAAAATAATTTTCCAGAGATATATTGAAACTTTTTATTGAAAACAGGCTTTTCATTTTTGGAAGGAAAAAGCAAATGTTAGCACATATAACTCATACAAACGAATAAAAAACATACAAACAAACTACCTAGAACAGCGGGTAATAATTAATCACAAAAATTTTTTAAAAGTCTTCCCGATTCAAAGCAACCCGACATTCGTTACAACAAAGATAAAAAACGAGGATAAAAAATGAAACTTCTAGCAGTTGGTTCAACCAAGATACATTAAAAGATTGAAAAAATCGCTAACACAATTAATATTTTTTTCTAAATTAGGTTTGTACGAAGGCGAGACAGAAAAGGTTGAGCTACAGGACTATACTTTTGTCAAGACTGTGTTCTCTCTTCAGACATATAACAAAAAATGAATTGTTCACTGTTATTGATCAATTACCAAAAAACAAAGCAGCGGATCCTAGAATACTTACTACATGTTCCTTCAAGTGTAGCAAAATGTCCAATGGAAGACTTCTACAATTTGCAATAAACGAATGCATATCAGAAAACATTTTTCTCGACATATTTAAAAGCAAAATGTCTATTGGAAGACATCTAAAATTTGCAATAAACGAATGCATATCAAAAAACATTTTTCTCGACGTACTTGTAAGTAAGCAAATGTAACTCCAATTTAAAAAACACGTGATCCACTGGACGCAGAAAACTCCAGACCACTTTCGTATACACCGACCCTTGCATGAAATTTTTGAAAGACTTGCTTCAACATATGCTAGAACACGTTGAAAAGTATTAAATGATCAACAAAATCAATTAAGAGTTGTGAAAATAAAATCCTCTAATGACACAGTTATATCGTTGAACGAACCAGTCAACAGTTTGTTAGAAGAAAAGGAAACTATTTTTATTATATTCATGGTTTTAGCCGAAGCTTTCAACTCAATATCTCACAAAATTTTTATCGAAAAATTAAAATGTAAGGATTTAGTGCAAAATCAATTGCAATACTAGAATCGTTATTGACTAACAGAAAAAAAAGAACGGCATTGAACATTCGAAATGGGTGACAATCAATCACGGAGTACCTCAAGGAACAGTTCTTGAAACTTTAATTTTAATAATGTATATCAACAAAAAAATGAAAAAAGAGAGGACGTTTTACATTTTGCAGATGACACATGCATTATTTGGCTTTCCAGATCCGATGAAAATCTCTTAACGAAATCAACAGTGTATTTAAAAATACGAACAGTTATATGAGGCAAAATATGCTAACTTTAAAAAAAATGTGGTTTTTTCAAACAATGGTGAGTCAAAAACTGAACAATTGCATTAGAAAGGAATTTTTATAGAACCAAAAACAAGTTGTCGTTATTTAGGTAAAATGATTGACAACAATCTTAATATTTACAAATAGTTAAACAAAACGTTAACAAAAATGGCAAATGCCCTTAGGTCAATTTACTTAGAAGAACATCTTCTACCAATAAAAGCAACAATCGGTCTTTTTAAATTACTTGTTTTGTCCCATCTCATATTCAGTGCAATTTTTTTCCAATAGTTGTCGGCAATGTTACACAGAATTAATAGAGAAATAATCTGGGGAACAACCGTTTGCCACCTGCAAAACTTTGACAGTGCAAGTGATCTATTATTGAAGGACTCTTACCTTCTCTCACAATATAAAGAGAGCAGTCGAAAAACCAACAACTCCTCATTCAAAATTTTTGAAAAGTAGGAATTGCCCAAAAACTCCAAATCTGTCCAGTGTTTTCCAATGAATAAGTGCAAATCCAAATTGAGTGACAGGTCACTGATCAGAAATGTTTTTTGGAAGTGGTGTAATTTACCAATTGAAATCCGAAAAAAATTAAATTTATTGAAAAACTAAGCAGCGAAATGGTCAAATTGCATAACGTGTTCCAATAGACAGACAAGTAAGAAGCTTTAGCAATTTTTTCTACTGAAATAAAAACTATTCATATATTTGCGATGCGACATTGAAAATGTAAATGTTTAACCAAACGTTTCTGTTCTGGTTATCACTTTAGATTTACAGTTTTGAAGATTTAAAGAAAGAAAAATTCACAAACTGTCAAGCAAATCACCTAGAACAAGTGCTTATGATATCCTACTGCACATCAGGTAAACTCGTATGCAAAAATGGCACAAATTAAGTCATTGTTTTTCCAGAGCTACTTGAAAGGGAGTTGTTCCAAAACTACTCGAAAATAATGTGAGCCTGAATTTTTCTTATATAAATCTTGATCGCGCGAAATTTTTGTGCGAAGAATTGGAAGAGTAGTGTCAGTCGAAACATAATGAAAAATTGAATAAATTCTTGTTGAAAACTTTTCATTCATACAACCAAATTTTCCACGAAAAATGGGGACTATTTTTCACATCCCTTTCCACGCTAGAAAATTGTTTAACTTCGCCAAATACACTCAAGGTTTTATTGCACATTCATTTCCGTTATTTACTAGAAATGTTTTATGGAAATTTAATTTGGTACTCGAAAGCAATAGAACATTTTTTTTGGAAAGAACAACAAAATATTTCTCGAAGGTTTTGGCAAAAGAGAACAAGTACTGTGATTGTTTTTTTCAGGGTCCTGCAGAAAAAACGTTCCGTAATGTAACAACTCTGGCTTTTGTCTGCCACTTGTGACATAAGGATTTGTTTAAAGTACGAACCAGAAATCAATTTCCGCAAAAAATTTGTTTTTAAGAGAAAAAAATTTTACATTATTTCTCTCCCTTTAAACTCTTTTACACACCATTGGTTTGCAAAAGTAACCTAATAGAAATCTTGAAGTTTTCTTGTGAAACTGTGATAAACTACAGTGCCATTAAGGTTTTGAATACAAAGGTTTCAAGTCAATAGTTAAAAAATAAGATACTAAAAAATTGTACTCTTTTGTTTCTCTTTCAATTTTTCAGCTAGCAAGTTTGAAAATATGAGACATATTAGACATAAATCAGTTCAAGATTCTCATAGTCTACTGGCCTTACAAATTTTTTCAAAAAATGGAGTTTTGTAAATATAACGAATTTGTTTGTTCTTTTTCTCTGTCCTGAAAAATTGATTTTGGTAAAATATTGCCTTCACAGTTATCGAAAACTGTTGCGTTGTTGTCTTATTTAAAAAAAAGTATACAAAGGGAGGCAGAAATGGGAATTGATTAACTGTACAAACGAGCAGTTAATTATTAATTTACATTTTTCTTTTGTTTTGCAATAAAAAGACTTCAAAGTGCAGTGTTATCGATATCAATTTTAAAGAATCGACACTAGAAAAAATTTACTGATTGTGCATTTCATACAACACATAATGAAGAAAACATAATTTTCAAGAAGATGCTTAAAAACTTTAAAATTTATGTTGCTAGAAAATCAAACGTTTTAAGGCCTGAAAATTTAACAGTTTTCGAAATTAACAATTCGAAATTAACAGTTTTCGAAATTTAACAATTTTCATCTCTGGCGCAATTTTTAAAAAAATATATCTTAAAGATCCACTTGTTCAGATTCTTTGTCAGTTTAAGTTCAAAAGATGTTCTAATTTTATTTACTAATAGCTTTATTTTTTAATTTATTACCTGAATTATTGTAACACCAAGAAAACCTAAGATCAAAATAGACAAAATTTTCACATTCACATTCATAGGCAATTTTAACTTTTTGGCTCATATGAGGTGTCGGATATCATATCAGCTAAATTGGGTTTTCCGGTCAGTTTATATTGAAAACAAACTATAACTAACTCTATAGATAACTTCTTGATTATCGCAAAAGATCATAATGAATCGAATTATCTTTTGATTTAAGAAATTTGCAAACGAAAACACCTATATCAACGTTTTCGTATATATTTCTTTATATAATGTTTTTGAAAAAGTAAAAAAAAAGTAAATGTAAAAGTTTAATTTCAGGGGTTAAATAGCAGCAGAATAGATGGGGATTCAGACGAAATTCTGGCTCCTCGGCCTCGCAGTGCTTTTAACTAGCATATCATCCAACATTGCTCAAGGCAAGTACATTCATTGATAAATACATTCAGAGTGTGAAGCAACCTCATCTAATTCGAGAACTCTCAGGAATCTAGATATTCCAAAGTTCCTTCTCATTCGCAGTTATGTCTCTTAAGAATTATATACTTATAAATACTTATACAAACGATATAAGGAATATGAAGAATATCGAACTCAGTTTAGATTTAACTATTCAACATCAGGAATAAAAAATTATCGAATAAACAAGAACTAAGCGCGATATAGATATGCTAGCTTATCAGCAAACTCTATGTGAAAGGAAAATGGTCACGATTATAACTTTGAGCTAAAGATAACTAAATCTTGAGAAGATTCACAAACAAAGAACTGAAGGAACCTAGTGGAGGTTAAGTTGCCGAAGGAAGCTCAAAACTGCAAAGGATCAGAAGCACCATTAGTAAGAGGGTCCTAAAGAAAATTATAGACCCTCATCCGTGCGGCGAATCCAAAGGAAGCCGAAGTAAAAGTAAGCCGACAGAAAAGCAAGCCGAAAGTTATGTAATAGTTATGTAATCTATCAGAAATAATACATTTTTAGCCGTTACAATCAATACTGCGCGTAGTATTATAGTGCATAATGTATTCCAATGCGACAAAGAAACAAAAATACGTCAATTTTAGACATCTAGTGTGTACGGACCTCAGCGGACCGCTGTCCATGGCCATGCCTCTCATCCGCTGTGGGATGTAATCCGGAAATCGCGGGCCGGTTATCGCGGCGAAGCCGCGACGCGCGCGAAGGACACTGGCCCGCCAGGGGCAACTTAAAATAGGGGTATCCCAAAATTTTTCGGCTTACTTGACTTCATTTTCAAAATTCGGCTTGCTTGACCGCCACCCATCCTCCGTGCTTCTATCTATTGGAACTAGGTAGCTGCATAGTTGTAAATTCTCCACAAATCTAACGCTCATCCCATCCGTATGTCTCAATGCTTGAAAAAAATTCTTGGGATCGGACATTGGTGGCACCATATGAAGTCTTGTAACTGCACAAGATAATTGTTCCGACCCACTTCAGTTAGGGAGGAACTATATACTCAACTGTTTTTGTCCATTTTCACCGACAGATAAATTCATTGTGAGTCGTATCATTAGAAAGCTTGTCAAGCGTAGAATTTCAATTTAAAAAGATCTTTTTTTGAAAATCATTTTCTCCGAGGTGTTACAGAGGTTTAAAGAAATGTGAACAAGAGCCTAACTTCTGTTATTTTGTTCACATTTTTCGTAATTTTTGCTTCAATTGTGATCGAATTTTGCTCACAAATAATAAAACTGTTTATAGTCTCATTGGTTTTACGTTTAAAGATAGAAAAGTGTTGATGAATAGTTTAAACCGACTGTTTTCGGTAAAGTTTTAAGCTAAAATTCAGCGCTTTTTTTGTTTTTTTTTTCATTAAAAATGGTATCTAATATCCCTATTTTTTGCAATCTTTCTCCAAACATTTATAACTATAACAAAAATGTGTAGTTTAATTTTGATTTATTTTTCATTTGCCATAAATCTGTTACGCAATTTCTCAAAAAAAATAAATTTCTTAACAACCACACAGCGATAGCAAGGCCAGTGTTGGTCTCATATTTGATTTTGCAATACAACAATATTCTGATTGTATTTTTGGTCTGCCATTTTTGAAACATTTTTTCATTTTTTCATCGAAATTGAATGATTCTTTTTTCAAATTAAGGTCCCAATAATAAAGGGTCCCATTATTCTCTAATAAGGTCCACATAAACAATATTGTGTTTTACGAGTAAAATTCAATATTTATGGCTCCGACAAATTATGGCTCTGACAAATTGTTGTCATAAATTTTTACCTAATTCTTGAGTTTTGCCAGGCTTTGATCTTCTTTTTGTAGTCTTAGGACAGAGCCTCACTAAAGAAATGTCTAATTCTTTATCGAAAGCGTTAGTATAAAACTGTCTAATGCTTTCCGTCGACACGTATTGGTTTTTGGTAGAATAACTCAATAAGTATCCGAATTCTTCATTTAATTTTGATAAAATCTTTTTTTAGTCAAATTGGTTTTTTGGTAACATTTGGGACATTTTATTTTTTACGTGCAATTGAAAAGCAATCAACAGATATAATAACATCAGGGCGGAACATATGTTTTTTTTGGCTCCAACGCCATATGCATAAAATTGTTCTTGAATTTCGAGCTCTGCTTGTATTCAGTGTTATTGTGTAGTCTTTTGACTTAGTCTCACTAATGACATGCAGATTTATTTTCCTAAGTAGTTACAACTTAACCATTTTTAGATATTAAGCAATTTTAGTTTATTATTCATCATTTAAGTCAAAAGCTTATGGTCGTTTCGCCTTACTTTTTTAAAATTTCGAGAAAAATGTTAATTTAAGTTCTGTCAATTTCATTCTTATTTCAACAACTTTTCAGAGTGGTGTCAGCAGAAGTTGAAGTCATTTTTTGCGTTAACTGTATTGTATTCTCCAATGCTGCTTCCTATTGAAATAATGGTCTTTCATTGTTGATTCTACGAATTCTCATCGTTTTATATTCATTTTTTTGTTGTTTTCCAGTTTTTGAGGATCTCTCATGTTGTCTTGTTCAATCGTCACAGTAAAAGCACATTAATTACAAGTCTCATATCACATTAGGTGCGCTGCAATAAGCCACAATTGATTATGTTCAATATAAATACTGAATAGATTGTGATATTATAGGCTTTAATAGTGTTTTCTCGTAAAAGTTAACTGACCATTTGATTTCTGCTTGTATTGGCTATTTTTGTTGATGTATAACATTCTGAAGAATGACTTGTCTCATTTTTTATGAAAGTATAAACGAAGCCAATTTACGATTTCAGTTGATAGCTAATTGTTTTCATGACTTTAAAATAAACTGTTTTCAAAAAGTGTAAACGTTTTTTTTCCGATTTTGTACCTTTTGTTTTGTCTGCTTGTTATTTATTCTCAATAAGATAGGTCTCAAATCTTTTCTGTTGAACTGCAAGTCATTTGGATTTGTTTGCTTTTTATCTGATGCTATTTTGACTTTTTCATTAGGTTTTTTGAATGATTACACCAATTTTTTTCTGATAAATCATTTTTTGAAGATTTTCTATCTCTTCCTCATTTCGTGGACAATTGAGTCAAAACACTGGTTGAGCGGAGTCGGAACCGTATGTGCAAAGGCACATTACCTAGTCTCTTTGTTGAGGGTTGAAACATTCGTTTATTTTTATATCAGAAATTGGTGGTATTGACTCAGAATGCTTTCGGCCTCTTCTCTGTGACTTGTACGTCATTCTATCTGAAAACATCTGATCTATGGTCAAAAATTTTTCAAAATGTAGAAAACTTTTGAATTTGCATTTTCACTACA
Source organism: Convolutriloba macropyga (assembly GCF_964194025.1). Classification (NCBI taxonomy): domain Eukaryota; kingdom Metazoa; phylum Xenacoelomorpha; order Acoela; family Convolutidae; genus Convolutriloba; species Convolutriloba macropyga. The sequence goes on along the minus strand of NC_134469.1, from coordinate 67,250,699 downwards.
GGAGTGTCTGACTTCAACATAGCCAGTTTTTATCAACATATAAAGAGTCATATGGCTTGCAATCATTTTTTACAGGATTAAGTTTACAATCGGTCGATGTAGCTTTTGACTGTGGTCCTTACTAATAGATGTGACTCGAGCTAGAAAACTGTTAATTGTTCAAATCAGCTCATTTTTCATCAATTTCTTTCACTAATATAGTCCAGAAAGAAATTCAACCAATCACTTATTGTTCCGACCCTCTTGAGGGGGGAGGAACTATATACTCAAATGGGTTTTTTTTTTTTTGTTCAGTGAATTTTCGCCGATCGATACATTCATCGTAGAGAGTTGAGAGTGGTATCATTAGAAAGCTCGTCCAGCGTAGAATATGGAATTAAAAAGATTTTTTTAATTTTCGTTTTCTACAGGGAGTTATCGAGGTTTAAAGTTTTGTGAAAATAGTGTGAATTCCGTTGATTTTTATTCACATTTTACGGAATTTTCGCTAATTTTTGACCAAAATTTCGCCAATTTTGCTAAAATTTGTCAACATTTTTTAAAAACTTGTTGTTGATTTTATTTTTAAATATAAAAAATCTTCTCGGCTTTTCTTATTTTGAATTTCTTCTGAGAACTTCAGAGAAGTAGAGTGAATTCCCGTTGTTTTTATTCACATTTTCCGGAATTTTTGCCTAAATTTTCGTCAATTTTGCTAAAATTTGTTATAATTTTTAAGAATAGTGTCGTTGATTTTATTTTTGAAGACGAACAAGCATTGTTCATTGTTTTGATTTAATTTTTTTGGTCAAAAAATGTGGATAAATATTTCAAAATTTAGCCTTTTTCAACAAAAACAGCACGAAATAAGCTACTTTAGTCCGTTTTGATTAAGTTTGCCGACAGTACACCTCCAAACAACACTCATACAATCTTTGTAGACTCAGAGGGGGGCTATTTCTACTTCAGAGTACGCTGAGAGTGCTCTGTAGTTAAAACTTTGCCTTTTTTTGCTAACTTTACTCGTTGATTATCAAAAATGCAGAACTTATTTTGAGTTTTCAACTAACAAATTATCTATATCTGCAACATTCGAAAATCAAATGTTCCTAACGGACAATAAGCAATAGCAGGGCTTGTTTTGGGCCATTCTTGGACTGCTACCACCCAAAGAAATCGGGTTGTAATCAGTCGGTCTTTTTTTTTAAAAAAAAAGGACCCTTTCTTTAAAAATAAAAAACAGAACATATCGAATCAATGCTCAGGAGTGATAGGTCCAACCAGTTTGCTTACTAAAAAGCTCCAAGCTAATCCATTTAAATTTTAACTTGAAAGTTTATGGTCGTTTCTTTTAAAAATAATTGACTTTTCAATAAATAATGGCTTAATTAAGTTTTCCTCTATTTTTTTCTTAATTTGTTCAACTTCCAGCTTAGTGTCTGCAAAAAAAGAATGCTTCTTCTTTCTACTGATTTAACATTTCTTCTCGGTTGCAGTTTTAAGCCTGAAGTTATTGTTTTCTGGCTTTGATACTACAAGATTTCAGATTTTTGTTTGTTTCGATATTTGCCAGTTTTTCACGTTTCCGAAATTTGTCACATTATAACATTATTGACAGTTCTCTTGTCACATTATTAGCGTTAAAAATAAAGCACAATTGAACATATTGAAATCCTGAATGATATACATAATCGTTTTAACGGCCTCGACGCCTCTTTCTTGAAGAAATCAATTGAATTTTTTAATTTTGTTTTTAACTGTCATTTATACTTTGTCGTTTCGGTCGTATGAAATTTCCTGCATAGTGATAACTTTCATTGGCTTTTCGTGGAAGAATAGAAGAACCGATATTCTGATATTAGTAAATAGCTGATGGCTTTCATGACTTTGAAAACAATCGTTTTCCAAAATTAAAAAAAAAAAAAACTTTTTAACTTCGCAATTTTGTTCTTTTTATGTTTCTTTTTGTTAGCTAATCTCGTTATTTCATTACAGGTCAAATATGACATTATGGGTGTCAAGGGAATAAAAGGGATTGGTGTCCCAAAATCTTTTTTTTTAATGAATTTGTTATGACCTTAGTGGCTTCGACACCGGTTTTTCACAAAAATGTAAATTAGTTTGATTTTTTGTCTTATTTGACGTTCTTTTTGTAGATGCGAGAAATATTCTGGGTAACTGCAGGTCTCGAGGGCTTCCTTTTTTTGAATAAACGACCCTATTCAAATAGTTCTGTTTGTAATTAATGCCTTTTATGACATTGAATGTAATTTTTCTTCGAAAAAAAAATTGAAATTATTTCATACTTTAGCACTTCGCTTTTTTGTCTACTTGTTACCTAGTCTTACTAATGAATGGACACGTACTACTTTATAGCTGTTTGATGAAGGCGCAATCGAATATATTTTGAGGGACAAAATATGGCTCGAGGGTTTTGGCAGCGTTTTCTGGCAAGTTTCAATTGAAATTTTGTTTGTTTTTTTTTGTTGTTCATTTTAGCCGCTTTAAAAAATGAAGAAGGACAGGTCCTAATGCCCTTCTCTAGAAACAGTGGTAATTGTAAATTTGTGGTAATGTTAATTGATTCCTAATGGTATTTATTACTTTGAAGTTAACTGTTTCAAAAAAATAAGTTATATTTTTCACTTTAATGTTTTTGTTCTTTTTTGTATAATTGTTACCAAACCTTTTTATGGACTGGTCGCATATGGTTTCTGGTGATTTATTAGTTATTTTTGTTTAGTTTTAGGTTTATCTGACGGTATGTTGACTTTGTTATTAAATTTAGTTTTTAAGAGGGAAAAAAATTTTTTGATGTAAATAGTTTGTTGCTGTTGTTGTTGTTTGTTTTTGACGTTCATCTTGACTCGCTTTCTTAATATTGACATATTACATCAAGCTAATGCATCAATTTTTAACTCCACTGAGTTATTTGCTTTGGAGGCTATCTTATCGTTCATACAGAATTTTTTGAAAAAGACTTTTCGCAAAAAATAATTTTTGGGTTTTTCTATCTGTTCCTCATTTGCTAGACAATTATGCCAAAATTGTGGATGGGCGGGGTCGGAACTTTATGTGCCATCGCACATTACCGAGCCGCCTTGTTTTATACAGCCATAAGTAATATATTCTGATACTTTAATATATTTTGGTACAGTAATATATTCTGATTACAAAATGGCTCCCTTTGACGTGCAATTTTTCCAGAAAACAAAGTTACTCGGCTAAGGGACACCAATCTGATCATCAGGAAAGCCATTAAGTCTTAATGGATGAAGATCAATCATATATACAGTTATATCAATGGCTGTTGGTTGGTTTCTCAGAAGGTTTTTCTGCCGATTTAAAAAAAGTCTCTTTTGACCTTTGTCTTTGAAGTATTGTACTCTTTTTTTTCTGCTGAATTTTATCCAAAAAATATCGAATAATATTATGTTACTCTTTTGCTCAAATGATTTTATGTGGGTCAGAAGTCGGCTGTGAGTGAAACAAACAATCTACTGGAAGACATTGAATTAATATTTTCGGCGAGCCTCCAAAGGCTCCTCATCAAACCTTAAAGCATCCATGTTTTCTTCCAGATAGGCTGCACGCTAGTTTTTCTCTTCCAAAACCATCACATTTTTGGTCATTTTTTAGCCCATTGACTCCACCTTGCATTATCATTGGCGTGGAGACATTTTGACCCTATTTTGATGGGATTATTTTCACTTGCAACTTAATGAAGTTCATCTACTGTTGAAGAAGTCTTGTGTAACAAATTCATATGTAAGTTTGGGTCATTGAATGGAAAGTTCTCTCAAAATGAAACAATTTGGAATAGATCTATTCTTCCCATATATGCGGTCTTAACTGCTGCTTTTTTCAGACATGTGGAGGGTATTGAAAGAAACAATCACTGAAACAAATTTTTGTGACTTGTTCAAACACTTCTGCTTCAAAAAATTTACAAACAAGCTATGCAGTACCACTCCTGGGTTTTTAGGTGAAAGCTAAGAACAGTTAATGTAAGGAGGACCGTCAGCAAAACTTTATTCAGAACATCATTTCCTTTAAAGCTCATTTCCTAAATAATTATTTTTTAGAACCTTCATGATCTAATAGAGGCGTGAACTCAACTTTGATATTTGAAATTTATTTAAGGTTATTGAAGGAAATCAGCCATTTATCCATTAAAAACAATTGGCCCGTTGTAGAACATGCATGTTTTAAGTCGTTTGCATTATCTATAGAAAATGTGTCAGTGCTCAAAACGCTATCACGAAATTGGTATACGTAAGAAACAAAAGAAAAGTTCGGTTACATGAACATTTTTTGGCTGTAATGCTACGTGACAGGCTGATGGAATCATTCTTCTCCAAAATTAAATACCGTAGTACTGACATCCAACATTCAGCGTAGCAAAGACACAGCATTCACACGACATACAAATTCATGACAATTTTTCATCAACATGTGCACAGAAGGCATTCTGTTTACTGAAGCATGTCAGAGAGTTGACTAGCAGGTTCAAAAATTTCTTAAAGAAAGTAACAGTCGAAACTATTGACTTGCTAACTCTTCTCTGTTTGTGTGGCATATGAAAAATGGAACTGCATTTTCTTGCACATACGTCACCGTTCATTTGGCTAGGTAGCTATTACACTACAAGCAAGGACAGTTAGATAACTTTTCCCAAAAAAATATGACGCATGTCTCCATATGAAAAAAACATCTCACTATCAAAATGGCGCATTAAATATTTGAGTTATCTATTGCTGATCAGCTATTCAACAATCCTGCTGATTCTATAACCCACAGCAAGTTTTAACAAGTGTCATTTGCAAAATCGAAACTCAAATGCAAAAGTTTATTGAGCAGTTAATTCATGTATTTGTCTTCATTCAGTTCTCTTAAACCTTTTATCTTTTTTGAGAAAAACGCTCATCTTCGAGTAGTTGTAGTTGTTTACTTGGTCGTGAGGTTTTAATTAGTTTGATCTTTGCGCTGGTTGGTTAACGAACGAAGTTGGCTTACAAACGGATTACATACGAAAACGAGACGTGGGTAACGTAATGACGAGCAAACCAATTTAGTTGAGTCCGTTACAGTCATTGTTTAAGGTTAGATTGAAATGGATGATAAAGCACAACTAAAGTGTATGCTCCTTTATAAAAATCAAAGTGGGGTATAACGCTTGGTTATAAAAGTCATCGATCTTACTGCTACATGATGTTGAAATTGTAGATTGAAAATGCACTTTAGAGCGCTTCCTTCGGAGGAATACTGCTGCTTATAGCAGAAAATTTGATGATGGAGACAGCGGCTTAAGTTACGTTTGGTAGAGACTTTTTCTGAATTCTTTAGGCTAGCAACTTCTAGTCTTGTAAGTGTAATTAAACTGATTCAACACAATTTTTAATCACGAGACTTATGACTCTTTGCGAATTTTGTCCTACAAGTTTCGTCGAGCCCAATAATATTTGTTTTATTTTTCTTTTTGCTTTAGATGAGCTATTTTGTGAAGAGCGAATTAGAAAGCTTCTTCATCCATCGCTTAGTTTGGTTATTAATAGCAGCAGTAAATCTGTGGCCGTGGCTTTGTCAATTCTGTTTTAAATATTTCCCAGAAATATATATTCTATGAATAACCTTGTCTTTTTCTTTATTGTATTAGGCAGCTCACGTCTCTCTTTCATGATTCTCGTCAGCTTACACCAGGTCTGACATGTTCACTTACTCGACGAGTAAATCATTACAACACTCCTACACTTCTATGGTATTGGTAATTGCGGCGGCAATTATCCAATTAGCAATACTGCAATTCTTTCATGTTTTGGAGCAACGATGCTTTAAAGTTTTTTTCGAAATCTAGAGTCACTCGTATATTGGAAAACGTGAAAAGGTAATTAAAAGTGACAGCACCACATGAAGATCATTGAGAGATATATAGTTCAAAATTATAGATTTTAGTCGATTTAGAACATTATTGCAATATGTTCAATTGTATTAATGTTTAATAATTTTTGACCACAGCAAATAATTTGCAGAGATTGCCGAGTGTTTGGTGACGGATTTTGCCAACAATGAGATCATGTATGCGTTCACGGGGAGTGCAGCCCAATTCAATGCTCGTGGAGAACCTGTGATCAAAGTTTCCACAGAAGTTTCAGGAAGCGATGTTGATGTCACACCCCTGTACGCTATTAGTAAAACTGCAAATGGCGACACTAACTACGAGGAAGCGTGTTGGGTTCGTCTAATTTATTTCATCAGACTAATTTATTTCTCAAATTGAAAAAAATGATAATTAATTTTTTAGTCAATAGACTCTTAGAATCACAGAGGTATTCCTCACAGAGAAATAGACATAACTTTGGCCCTATTGATTTCTACTGCTTGGAAATAGAATAATGGAATATAGTTAAAGTTTGGCGGCTTTTTTAACATTTTAATTGCCGCATTTCGTTATTTTTGTTTAATTGAGTAATACAACAGGAGGCCATCGATAAGAAAGCAAAATGCCACTTATTAAGATAGGAACATGAATTTTTGCACAAAGCAGATTGGCCATATTTGATTCGGGCTACTTGGGTTTATCGAATTTTGTTTGAAGTTTATCGAAGTTTAAACTCCACCAGTATAACATCTCAATTTCAAATTGTGTAATTTGTATTAATCCCGTATTAGAGCTAGTTGTGATAGTTCCAAAATATACTAATTCGTTCTTTTCATTCGTTTTAGTCGGTAGAACAATGACTCATTTTTTCGCTATGGTTCATATCTTGCAAGATATGAATCATGCTGCAACATCATAATGTAAAAGAAGCCTACTGCTTTCGTAAGAGTCAAAACAAAGTTATCCAACCCTAGTGATGAGCGGATTCAAATCTTGCAAGAATCTTGCAAGATTATTCAAAACTTGCAAGATTCTTGCGAGCATCTTGCAAGATATCAATCAAGGCCAAAAAAATAAATCGGTGTACAAATGTTTTAGGAAACATCTTTGAGGCAAATTATAGTTTATTGAACAAATTACAAAACCTAATTCAATAAGAAAAAAATTAGCCCCGATTCAAAATCTTGCAAGAATCTTGCAAGATTTTGAATTCTTTGATCACTAGGGAAATCACGAAAATACTTTGTTTACCATTACTTTACAAGTTTTGTAAACTAATAATTCACATAAGTACCCACCTCTTATTCAATCTATTTGCTAATGATCATTAATTATCTTTACTGTAAGATGCTATTGAAAGTGAGATGGGAAACTGCAAATAAACGATAAAAATGCTTTTTTTTCTAATAGAACGAGGTGTGAAATCTATTGAAAGCGGAAATAAATCTATTGAAATTAATGAAAAAACAAGCTTTGATTTCTGTTATTTCAAAAAACACGTTGCAAATTCAAAACTTGAAGTTGAAAGCAACAAAACACCGGCTAGAAACACTTTATTGCGTTTTCATAGTTTCATTACTGCAAGCTGGAAGCAAATCGACATTTCTGAATGCAAAAAGCAACTGCTTGCATTATAATCTCTGTCAAAAGGATTAAGATGTCTTGTTGTTCGGACCCCAAGGTTGGAACTATATACTCAAATGGGTTTTTTGTTTCAGTCAATTTTGGCCGATCGATATATTCATCGTAGAGAAATGCGAGTGGTATCATGAAAAAGCTCGTCCAGCGTTGAATATGAAATTAAAAAGATTTCTCTGAATTTTGTTTTTTAAGGAGTTATCGAGGTCCAAAGTTTTATGTCAACACGTGATATTTGGCATGATTTTGTTCACTTTAATGGGAATTTTCGTAAGAATTAAGATTATTTGAGAGCTGTTTTTTAAAAAAAAAACTTTTCATATCTTCTTGTTTTTTTTTCAACTCACTTAGACACTAGTCACTTGTCATATCAAGGTTCCATTAAGGACAAGCCTAATTTACAGTCAAATGATGCCAAATGAACAAGTAACTTGTTTTGAAGAAATCGTCAAAGTTTTCATGTCTTCAACTCTAAGTTTTTGCAATTTCAATAAAATTTTGATATTCATTTGAGATTTTATCCTTTTTTGTAGCACCATGGGAGTCTCATTAACTAAAAATGAAATAGGGTCCTTTATGAGGATCAATTAAATCTACCTAGTGCTTTGATATTTTTTTTATATTTTTGGATGTTTCTTCATATTTTTAGTTCTCTTGAAATCTTATCAAATAGTACTAGTACTGACAGGTCCCACTGGATTAGAGAAGGAGCTCAATTGATCATAAATAAAAACTTTAGAAAAAAAATTTCGATACTTTCTTCTCGCACTTTTCCAATGAATCTTTTCATTGAATATTTTTACCTATATTTGTAATCATTTTCATAGTCAGATAACTTGGGATGATTTATGAATGGCAGATATCATTGTCTTCCATCGAGGCAGATTTGAGCGTAATTATTAAATTCTGTTGAAAGCATTGGAAATTATTGGCTTTGATATTACGGGTTTTCTAAAAACTTTCAAAGTTTTACCATATTTGTTCATTTTTATTATTCTAGTTTCATTTTTTACAAAAAAAACAACGCCAATAAGGTTAAGAAGATTAATTGGAAAAAAAAAGCTGATTAGTTCATTTTTTAATAGCCTCGACACTTTTCTCTCGATTTTTTTTAATTAGCTGTTTCTGCCTGTTTCTTTTTTCGTTATGTAGTCAATACTTTTCTGAACGCTCAGAAATCTCACAGGCTTGTAATTAAGGATTCATTAAATTATTTAAAGCAATCATTGTATAGATAAAAGTTCTAAAATTTCCGATAATTGTTTTAGATTTTTTAAAAATTTTTTCAGTTTTGTTGTTCTCTTTGTCCACTTGTAACTTACTCTCATCATTGGTCCCATCCACTTCTCTTTTACTGAAACTTTAAAGTCTTTTTTGATTTTATGTAGAAATTTTTGTTTTGTTTGTACGACAGTTTTCGTTTTCATAATTATTTTGTTAGTGGTCAATATTTGTGTTTCTTTTGTCTTCTTTTAGCAAATTCGCATAATAACATATTCTAATGATTTTCAAAGGAGACCCAAGTGAACATATTTAAATTCTCGGTATAGTTTTAACTTAATTAGTATATTACAATTGAATTAAAAAGAACATATTATTCAGTTATTCGCTAATGACTTTAATTACCTTTAGCATTTTGTTTATACTTTTCTAATTATTCTGCAACTTTAGTCCGCTTCTATGGCTTAGTCTAACCAACAAAAGATCTTAATGACCTTTGAGAATATTTATCTATAATTTTTTTTGTTAAATGGTACTGAGGACGTTTGAAGTTATTTGGTTAAATAAAAATTGATGTATTTTCGAGTTTCGCCTCATTAGTTCTTTGTTTTTGTCGACTTTTTAATCTAGTCCCATTAAAGAAAAGTCCCATCTGCGTTGTGATTAAGAAAAAGGACATTTTTGTTGTTAGTGTTTTGTATGATTGTAACTTGACGTTGTTAGTATGTGCTTTTAAAATTAGATTTTTAGGTTTTTCCGTGAAAAATGCTTAAACTCAAACATCTATTTTTTATTATCTATTCATTTGGTTGACAATTAAGTCGAAAATGTAGATGAGCTCGGGTCGGAACATCTTGTGCAAACGCAAATTAACGAGCCTCCTTGTTGAATTTTATTCTTTCTTTGCTTTCTGTTTCGTCTTCAATTTCTACCATTTGCACAAACTAAACGATGGGATGAAAAGTGCTCAATTTTCAAATTTGAACGACCCTACTCTACTTTAAGAGAAGCGAACAAGAAAAGCATTTACCAAAAAAGAAATTGTTTTCGGTTCAAAAAATTGCGATTCGAAATTTTAATTTTTCTTGGCTTATTTTGATAAGGGCTTTATTTCATCTGTTTAAACTGTATAAGCATTCAATTTGTAACTGAAAGTTTGTAACTGTGGGTATTCAGACATGATAGATTGTGTTTGAGAATGTGATTTTAGCCCGGACTGAAACTGTGCAAGGCCAAGATCCGAATATTTGAGGACGCTCATGTACGAGAGAATTTGTTCGGAGGCTCCGCAGCCGTCATTCAAGGCAACGCACACAAGATCAAAATGGCATCGTCGGCAAGCTCCAGTACATACCAGGAATGCTTTGTTGGTAAGAATAAATTTGGGTGTATTTCTTTTGTGCTCATGTTTAATCTGAAAAATTAAACAAACATTTTCCTCGTCATTTATTCTTAATCTTAATTGTACCCGATCAAAATATCTAATAACTAGCTGGTCATTTTTCAATCAATTTTTGTACACAATTCCCATCTTCACTGCCTATGGCAAGATAGTGGGCTTGGTCGATCGTCTATCGTTTTTTTTTGTTTTTTTTTTGTCTGGCCATTCCCTTTAATCGCAAAAGGTTGCAATTCTGTGCTCAAAAGAGCCAGATTAGAGATTATGTAAGATTGTTGGCCAGGGGTCTTATCCTGGACGCTATAAGTTTGCTTCCATGCTCTTGCACTAATCAAAGAGTTTTCCATTTGCATTTTACACACTTCAAAACTTATTTTTCGCCCTTTTACAAATATAGACAATTTTTTTAGCAGCTTTTGTGCTCTATTTCATGTTTTAACAGTCTACAGGGTGATTTTTTAGAGGTCCAGTAAGAACTTCCGGTTGCTTTAATGGCTTTTTAAACTGAATGATCTTAAGTTGTTTTTGTCAAACAAAATTGTTAGATTAAGCAAGATATGGCTATTTTTAAAATTTTCAGCCTACTTTGTTATACTCATACACAAGGAGTATAGTCAATTGAATCGCAAATGGCCTTACAAGTACTGAGATAGGCACTTGCGTCGCGAATGGCGGATTTAGTTGTTACTTTCAACTAAAGTCTTTCTAGATTTGGCAATCGCGGTGCGATTGACTCTAACTGAACTACTCAGTTAAAACGAGAAGTATTTTGCAAGGATTAAATTAAACTGAGCGTTAGCGCTGCAAATTGGAGAATGAAAGTTAATGATAATACAGATTATGAAAGAAAGTTTGTTCAGGTTTTAATCATACAGAAAGGAAGCAAAGTTTGATTTGTTTACAACGTGAATGAGTATATATCCGGTACAGACGGGATGAACAGACTTAACTGCTAAAATTGGGAGGAAGTATATAGCACTGAACTAAAAATGGCATTCGCCCTTCAAAAGGAACTTACAACAATAAATTAGTTTAAAATACGGATATGGATACATGAAGGGTATCCATTACCGTATGACATTTCCCCCTCTTGGGGAAAAATTAATTTACTAGATTAAAATCAGAAAATTAATAAATATTCACCGGTTAGTAAGTAATAAAATATTAAATAATAGATAGAATAAAAGTTTATGAAAGTTTTCTTTATCGAAGATCACTCGCTGTCGCTATTTTCAGCATTTTCGGCCTGGAGAACTGTCATCTCCCTTGGTTGGTTTTGCGAGTACTCATCTCCTTGATTTGATCCTCCCGCAATGCCAGTGTCTTGGTAATCAGTGTAACCTTCTGTGTTACGAACTTTTTCGACAATTGCTTGCGATTTTTGGGATTTCTTCTTCAGTGTTCTTTTGCTTTTTCTAATAGAAGACGTATCCGAATCCGATGTATCACTGACCGTGATTTTGCGTTTCGAAGTCTGCCGCAAGATGGGCGCAGCTTGTTTTTGAGCCGAGGAGGTTGTTTGTGTTCCAGATGGTCCTGCTATATCAGACGATACCACTTGCGGCGCGATTGGACTGAAATTTAATATTTGTGTAAGGTCGGGTCGATTTTTGAATGCCTCATCGTATTTCGGGTTTCTTTTTGGTACTCTCATCTTCAATGATCTTGCGACATTGCTAGCTGTAGATATACAGGATCTTGCCGACGAAATGACACTTACATCGTCTGTGTTTTTTCTGTTTCGCTTTATCTTTTTCTCTCCAGTATTTTTTTCGAAAAAGATCTCGTTTGTGCTGTTGAATTTTTTGTTCGAGAGTTTTTTCATTTAGTTTCTTTGGGCGTCTGTCTATGTACTGTGCTAAAGTTGTTTCCCGTTCAGCTCGCGTACCAAATTTAGCGATGTCAGAATTCCTGACCCGTACTTCAGGTTTGGAAGGTTCTTTGATGACACTCGTCGTTGGGCTTATTTTGCACACTGTACTGCCAGGTGCTAATACTTCGTAGAGGCCGTCCAAGTTTTTCTTTTGGCGCTGGTTCTCATGTATTTTGCGGGCCAACTTCACTTGTACGCTTCGTTCAGAGCATGGAATTGCACGGTGAATGACATCTGGCTTTATAAAACGATCTTCTCCGTCTTTCCTTTTCTCTTGTTCTGTTCTTGCGCGGGTACTTGCGGCGCAAATGACTCGCTCAATTTCCGTGTCGGAACAAAGAGCTGTATCCGCCCACTGTTCATCTGTAAGATAGGAACGACCCGGGATTGTATCCTCGTCTAAATAATAATTAATTATTGCATTATAGTTGAGATTTTTTACTATCAGATTTAGTTGTAATATTTGATATAGGTGTGTTACATTTTCTACCGAAATGTGCCTCAAAGGGTGTGGTTGTGATTGTTTTTTGTTTTGATATACGGAGTCGTTGTATTATTGCTTTGAGTGAATTTTCTAAATTAAATTTTTTATTTAATTGTGATTTCATGCAAGCTAATTGTCGTTTAATAGTTTGAATGATACGTTCTACTAATCCGATTGCTCTATGGTCATTTGCAGGTGCATAAATAGGTGTAATATTATTTTCGGTACAGAATGTTTCAAACTTCTTTCCTGTAAAACATCTAGCTTGATCTAATCTAATAGTTCTAGGCACTCCATGATAATATATATAATTATTTAAGAATTTGATTACATTTGGACCTGATGCGTTATTCACTATTTCTGCTGTGGGATATTTAGAGTATCTATCTATACTAGTAAGAAAATATTGTTCTATTCCTTTCTCATTTAAAATTGGGCCACCAAAATCTAATTGTATTTCGTCATTTGGTTCACTACATTTAGGTAGAGGTGTCCATTTGCGGTGCGAAATCACTGATTTTAGATTCTTACCAATATCCGTGCAAGCTTTGCACTCACTGGCCTTTGCCAGAATGTCTCTGTGGATGTAGGGCCACCAGATATTTTGAGCTAAAGAAAGCATAGCGAAACTGCCTGGGTGTGTGGAGTGTATGTCCTCCAACACCGCATCTTTAATGGACTTTGGGATCGCAATTCTTTCGTCTAGGCAGACACGCCCGTGCTTCACGCTAAGATCTCTCCAATATGAAAAGAGATAGGGACTGATTTCTTGTAGTCGTTCTGCATCATTTCGAAGTACACAGTCCCTTACTTCTTTCAAGATCGCGTCTTTTCCGGTCAGTATTGCTAGAAATTTCCTACTGAACACCTTATTGAGGGTCTCGGTGAACATTATGTCCTCAGCTTCGTCTATCATACTACCAGTTGGGGTTTCAGTATGAGTTGTTGCATTTGATTCGGGTGTTGAAGGTGTTGTGTCGGAGAACGTTACTCTTGCTTTAGTAGGGGTCGATTTAGAGCGGGTTGCTTTAGCTTTTGACATCGTGCTGAGACTATTTACTGAATTATTTCATATGGAAGGTTTATTGAGTTTATTCACAAAGTAGTGTTTCTTAGGCAGAATTTGGGCAAAAAGCGAGTTATTTTTGGGTGAGTGGTATTTATACTTGGGGATTTGTGTTTTCGCGCTTAATTTAGTGTTGTTAGGTGTATTACTTGACTTATTACCATTAATAGGCTGTATTAAGGGTAATTGTTCAGATTGTTCACATTCTTTACTGTCTAAGATTTGCACTTCTTTTGCAACGAATTTGTTAATGGAATGTGAATTATTTACTTTACAGTAATTTGGTACAAATTGTAAATTTGTAAATTTAGGTGGCATTTGCGGCGCAAATGGAGGTACAGAATACGGATTAAGTTTACAATTAGCAATGGTTAATTGCGGTGCGAATGGAGGTTTCAATGGTGAACTGGTTAATTGTGATACAGATGCTTTATCACAATTAGTTGAATTATTGCTTTTTGATATGGTTAATCGCGATGCAAATGGTTGTGTAACTTTTAGTGAAGGCAAATTCAACTTTAATATGTTTCTAAATTTTGTAGTAGCAGTTTGTCTATTGGTAATTAAATGTTTCATTGAATCACGGATTCTATAAATTGTTGCTACAACAAAGTGCTCGTCGTATGTAGATATTTTTTTAGCTCTTGCAAAGGGTTTCTAGAAATGTAGTCAACGAGTCCCATTTTTGCACCTGGCATATGCGCAATCGTGAAATTGTACGGTAGCAATCTATCTCTCCATCGAGACAGTCGACTATTGTATGACTTATTTGATCGGTGTTTTTTAAGTATTGACAATAGGGCTCTATGGTCTGTCACTACCGTAAACTTTTTTCCGTATAAGTAGTATTTAAAATAATCGATTGACCAAACTATCCCCAATAGTTCCAATTCGTTGACGCTGTAGCGTTCTCCCGTTGAATTGAGGAATCGCGACGCGAAGGCTATTGGTTTCCAACCGTCCGGTGTATTTTGTTCCAATGCTGCCCCCAATCCTGAACGGGAGGCATCACATTTTACACGAACATCCAGTTTAGGGTTGTAATGGCTATTTTCTGTACTATTTGCTATTTTTTCTTTAATCTGATTAAAGTGTTCAGTATGTTCGTCTGTCCAGATGATTTTTACTGATTTCTTTAGTAGTGGTCTAAGTGGATGACATAGTTGTGCTAGGTGAGGTATAAATTTGCCAATATAATGTACCGACCCGAGAAATGATCTAAGGCGTTTTAATGTTGTTGGTGGTGGTATTGTTAAGATTGCGGCTGTTTTGCTTTCTAAAGGTGATATTCCAGTCTGTGTAAATTTGTAACCGAGCCATTCTATTTCCGATTTAGCAAAATGACATTTCTGGAGGTTAATTCTCAAGTTATCGTCATCTAATTTCTTTAGACATTTGTGGACGTAGGCTAAATGGTCTGCTTCAGTGCCGGTACTAACGATTATAATATCGTCCAAGAAACAGTATGTGTTTTGTAAACCTATGAGAGTATAATCCATGGCTTTTTGAAACTCTGCCGGCATATTTGTAAGTCCATAAAAACCAGTTTTGAATCTATATGTACCTGTAGATTCTCCACATATGATGTTAAAATTACAGTGTTTTGCTGTATCATGATGTAGTTTTAATTGACTGTATGCATATTTGAGATCTAATGTGGTAAAATATGCTTGTTGACCATTTTGTGTATCTGTGAGGTGTTGTGATATGGTGTCGATTAACATATCAATATTAGGCATTTGGTATTTGTTTTTATGTATTGCTTTATTTAATACTTTTGAATCTAATGCGAGTTTTATCGACTGATCTTTTTTCACTGTAATTACAATCGGGGAGATGAAGTGTTCGTCAGAGCAACTAGATAGTTTTTCGATATGACCCTCAGTCTGTAGTCTTTCTAATTCGCTTGATACTCTAGGTTGAAGATTTATCGGAACACGTCGACCTTTTTGATGCTTTGCTGTGAACGTTTGATGAAACTTTGACTTTGCTACATGTGTTTTAGATAAACCAATTCTCGATACTAGATGTGGAAATTGCGTCGCGATTGACTCTTTAATTTTACATGTAGGATTATTGATGTTATAAACACATTTACCAGTTTCTGGTTGTTGTTGGACAACTGCAAGTCCCAAAGTAGTGAACAGATCTCGTCCGATGATATTTTTGTGTCCATCGTCTACCACAGTCAATATTGCTGATTTTTCTTGCCATTGATTGTAGACTACTGTGGTTTCCAAGTGTCCAATGACTTTGATCGGCTCATTTGAAAAAGTTTTCAAATTCCTTTTTTCCGTCGATTTTATCCATTTAGCTGAGTTTGTAGATCGTAGGATTTTGTTTGCTAGACTTTGTGTGATGATACTCACAGCACTTCCAGAGTCAATCATGGCAGATGTTTGTATTTCTCCTATTTGCACTTCCACGTTTAATGGTTCTAATTGATGAGCTGAATCCGAAGAAATCGCTGCTACGTAGTCGTCAGAGTCGCTATCATAGTTTGAATCGTACACCTGGTCGTACAATTGTTGATAGCTCGTGATATAGTTTACTGATTCTTCATCATCGCTTTTTTCCGGCGTCTGATCGATTTGGTTTACATTTGATTTTTGAGTTTTCTGAATTGGATGCTGTGACTGTTTTAGTTTTCGACATTTTCTAGCGAAATGACCCATAATACCACAATTATGGCATTTTTTACCATTCGCGGGACAAATCTGCATATGGTTGTGGCTCCAGCGAAGACCACAATCCATACAGATACTCGTATATTGGTAGTTTTTTGGGATAGATGCGTAGCGAGTGAGGTCTCGCTTTGTTGAAGGTCCATTCGCGTTGCGATTGCGCATTGAGTTATTATTGATGTAATTCACTGAAGTATTACCTGACATCAAGTTTTGGTTAATTTTCTGCTGGTTCTGTGCTCCCATTTCCATTTGTATGGCGATTTCCAATGCTTTTGGTGGGTCTACTGTTTCCTTCAACAACTCTTTCTGAGATTCGTGATCAAGCATATTTAATATGAATGCATCACGAATGAGTGTAGTTTCTTCACTACCAAGATTACAATTCTCCGCCAATTCTATGAGACGGCCGTAGAAACTTTCTACCGATTCTCCTTTTTGTTGTTTACACGAGTAGAAAACGAAGCGATCGTACGTTATATTACGAACCTTTGTGAATGAGTCCTCCATTGCTCGCCACAAATCTTTAAAAGGTTGTTTTTCGATCTGAAAATGAGGGTACTTGCTCTTGAAGATCCGTCGCCCCTCTGTGCCAATGCTTAGATATAGCAATGATATTGTCTTCTGTTCACAAATTCCCCATGGTTTGTCGCCACAGAGGATCCCGATTTCTTCAATCTTTGCACAACGATTTTGCCAATTGACTTTCAATTGCTGGTTTCGGACTTTACGATCTCTTTCCGTTGCCTGTGTGTAATTCTCCACCGGTGCTTCATAAGTAGGCTCAGGCGGGTATGTCACTGTTGCTGGTGGATCACTCAACAGAGTATCCAATTGGATCCCTTCCTTAGCAAGTAGGGCCAATTTCCATTGCTGCGTCCATTTGATCCACGTCAGGGAAGGTGTTGCTGTCGATTTCTCCCCAAATGCTTCTATATGGAGTGGTGTTTTCTTTGAGTCCGTTGCTGACTCCGCCATGTTATACTCATACACAAGGAGTATAGTCAATTGAATCGCAAATGGCCTTACAAGTACTGAGATAGGCACTTGCGTCGCGAATGGCGGATTTAGTTGTTACTTTCAACTAAAGTCTTTCTAGATTTGGCAATCGCGGTGCGATTGACTCTAACTGAACTACTCAGTTAAAACGAGAAGTATTTTGCAAGGATTAAATTAAACTGAGCGTTAGCGATGCAAATTGGAGAATGAAAGTTAATGATAATACAGATTATGAAAGAAAGTTTGTTCAGGTTTTAATCATACAGAAAGGAAGCAAAGTTTGATTTGTTTACAACGTGAATGAGTATATATCCGGTACAGACGGGATGAACAGACTTAACTGCTAAAATTGGGAGGAAGTATATAGCACTGAACTAAAAATGGCATTCGCCCTTCAAAAGGAACTTACAACAATAAATTAGTTTAAAATACGGATATGGATACATGAAGGGTATCCATTACCGTATGACATACTTTTTCAATTGTTCGGATTTTCACCAGAGTTGTTTGCCTTCAAATGATTGTTTAAAACTGCTTGATGAGATTTTTTAGGAGGAAAATACTTTGATATTTGATCTTGAGTAAAATAATTTTGAGAAGTTACAGAATTTTGGATTTCCGTGTCTTAGTTGTCCATAACGTGGTGCAGTTGCGTGAAAAGTCACCGATCAAGCAAACACGGTATGAAAAGATTAATACAAAACAAATTTTGGTAGGTCGGGACAAGCAGAGATTAATGAAAAATTGATTTTAAAAAAGCTTTTTTAATGATTTATTCTTTCGGTTGACCCATTTCCCTTTCTTCTTTTCCTTTGTACCTTATCGTTTTGCACCTTTCTGCCTATTTTGTGGTGCGTTTTGTTAGAAACGGAATGTCTGTTGAGTATCATTGTTTCCAAGTTGCGAAATGTCAATTAAGAAATCTTCTTTCCTTTTATTTTTCTCCATTTTCATTTCTAGCGGCAAAGTTTGATCTGAATAGTTTGATTTAGCCTATTAGTATCAGGTGGGAGCGTCCTTATATTTCCACATTGAACTGATTCTTCGGCTTTGTTTTTTAACCTTTTCACACATTTTGCTAACTTTTGTCGTGTTTTCTGGCGTGAGATCTTTCCTCTTGAATTTTTAACTAGAGAGAAAGAACGGTGTAAAAGGGAGTTTCAAAAATTCGTATTCTCGATAGTAGTTTCTTTTACACCTGTGGTATTTTGGTTTCTCTTACGTCGATTTTTAAATGATATTCTGATTAAAACTGATTTAAATGAGATTCTGATTTGTCTGACCAATGAAAAATTTCGGAATTGTTGATGCGGACTTTTCTGGCTATATTTTCTTTTCTTTTCTGTTTCATTCCTATCTCCTTGCGTTTCTCATCTGAAAAATGCAGTATACTTTTTTTGTACTAAATTTATTACAATATATTTTTTTTCAGTTAAATGGATGGAAAAATTTAGATTTAATTGAGTGGGTTTGAAAAATCAAATTAGAAAAGAAAACATGATTTCAGCCAATTGTACATCATGAAAAGCCTTAACAATTTCATGTGGGCCTGGTCTACCACACGTAACAATTTTACAACTTTGTGAGACGAATCAACTGCCTTAATTAATTGGCATATACCAATAAATTTTTATACTGAAGGCTTTATTTAGTGAATAATCCCAAACAACTAAAATCAGAAATCAACGGCTAATACTGGCTGCCAAAAGTCTGCAGTTTCAAAATGAAGTAGTTTTGAGCTAAAAGCTGTTGCCTTAATATCAAATCTCCAAGGACACTTGACTTTGATAAATTTTAGAATTAATCAGCTTTGTCTATTGTTTATTTATGAAACTGGAGTTTTTATTATTAAACGCAACAATCTAGCAGGCCGTACTTTTTTCAAATAATTGCTCCGACCCCACTTGTGGGGTTGAGTAACTATATCCTCAAATGGGTTTTTTGTTCGGACAATTTTCGCCGATCGATATATTCATCGTAGAGAAATATGAGTTGTATCATTAAAAAGCTTGTCCAGCGAAGAACTCAAAATTTAAAAAAAATGAATTTCGTTTTTTTTTCGAGGAGTTTTAGCATGATTTTGTTCAATTTTAGCGTAATTTTTGCTCAAATTAAGATTTTTTTCTACAAAAAAATTAACTCAAAATTACATTTCACGCTATAAAGTGAAACAATTTCATGTTGCCAGTAAACGAAAGGCGATAAAAAAGACTAGTTCTGACCTCATAGAAAACTTAACTATCAAAAAATTTTGGAATTCAATTTGAGAACTCATATTTTTAGAAAAGTTTCCATATTTTAGTACTTTTGTTTTCTATAGTCACTTAGAGACTATTCACTTTTCCTATCGAGGTTCCGTTAAGAAAAACCTCATTTACAGTGAAGTTATGCTCAATGAAAAAAAAATTATTTTCAAGGAGTCGCTCATGAAAGTTTCTTTTGGATTCGACGCTTGCGTTTTCGTAATTTTTAATGAAATTTGGCTTTCTTTTTGCAATTTAATAAATTCTGTCTTATGGCGTAGGCTTGTTAATCAAAGTGCCAAAGGCTTCTTAATGATCATTAAGTGAACCTATCTTTTCCTTTGAATGGACAGCTAATAGATGTTATGACTGTAATAGTTTTTCCG
Source organism: Convolutriloba macropyga (assembly GCF_964194025.1). Lineage (NCBI taxonomy): Eukaryota > Metazoa > Xenacoelomorpha > Acoela > Convolutidae > Convolutriloba > Convolutriloba macropyga. The sequence goes on along the minus strand of NC_134469.1, from coordinate 67,230,849 downwards.
ATTTTTTCTATTACCTTAACCGATCACAAACTTTTTTTCCAGAACTTCAAGTAATGACAGGACCGACCTCTTTTCTGCTGCAACCAAAATCTGTTTAGCGGCTTTATCTTCTAACTTTTGCTTTTATGACTTCAATGACTCTACGGTTCGTTTTGAATTCTTATCACATTATCCCTATATTCATAGCGCCCATTGGCTTAGAGAAGACGTTAAATGGATCATATCTAAAGCTTTCAACAAACGCTTATGATTTAAAATGCTTCAAAACTTGCTTCTCAAACATTTCTGCTGAATTTTTGGTTTTTGCCTTTTTCTTGTTGTTTTCGTAATCATAAGACTGATTGTGATGTCTGAATAATGACCTATGAATGACAAACATCCTTGATTTTTCATCTGTGCATTACATAGCGTATTTTAAACTTTCGTTG
>NC_134469.1:67222921-67225421 GCF_964194025.1 Convolutriloba macropyga | reverse complement strand
TCGTAGTGTCAATATCAAAGACTCATTACTTAAAACGTAAAACCGAGACAAAGACTGTATTTTATTCATTTAAAAATACAATGCGCCTGTCCTTATTGACTTCAAGTTAGAAGTTGACCAAAAAAAGAAAAGACTAAATGATCAAATACAAACATAGACAACTTAAAAAGGTTTAAAAAACTTTTGCATCATCCGCACATTTGGATTTTCGTAAAATTCTTATTTTTCCTTTAATTCAAGTATTATTACATTTCGGATTGTAATTATTCGCTGTCCTTTAAAAAAAACTTTGCAATAAATGCTTTTTGTGTTTATTACGGAACAGAAAATATCAAAGCCACGCTTACTAATGAAAAGTCCAATGGGCCTCCTAAGGAGTTTCATGAAAAGCCATCTAGTCGAAAAATATAACAAAAAAAGATCAAGTCAAATTTGGCAAAAAAGAAGACAAGGGACAAAATTAAATTTTTCAGATTAGTTTATGAATTAAAAAATTTCAGAGCCATTATAAATATTAATATATTGCTCTTCTCTTTCTCTCTCTCTATCTCTCTCTCTCTCTCTCTCTCTCTCTCTTCCCCTCTCCTCTCTCTCTCTCTCTCTCTCCTAATACATATATATATATATATATATATATATATATATATATGTATAAATAAACATATATATATATATATATATATATATATATATACATATATATATATATATATATATATATATATATATATTTATATATATATATATATATATATATATATATATATATATATATATATATATATATATATATATATATATATATACATGCATATGTATATATATATATATATATATATATAAACACCTTTTAAATACCCGTACCGAACTCCAAGTGTAAACCAGTATTGGGCAATTGTAAATGCAAGCCCCGAATGTAATATGTTTTGCTCGCTTTCTCACTTGAAAATTTGCTCGTTTCAAGCTTATATTAGCGGCGTAAAAGACAATTTTTCAACAGTCATGGTTGCGCAAGAGGAGAACAAACGTCTAGGGAGAGGGAGATCCTGGGTGTGATCCCCGTACTGACTATAAACATTTGTAAAACCAGACTGATCACAATTCTGACATGTCAAAAAAGTGACATGAATCAGTCTATGATTCAATAATGACGAGGAATTGCATTTATACTGGCTCAATACTGAAGCGCACTTGGAGTTAGGTACGGCTAATAAAAAGGTTAAAATGTATTTCAATTTAATCAAAAAAGGTAGAGAATAAATTTCAATGACATGATGTTCTAAAATCACAATGACTTGATGTTCTCTAAAATTCCGAACTGTACATCTTGAGTCGATGAGAGCTGATCAGACGTGTTTTTATCAGCAAGTTTACTCCTTTCCAGTAACCACGCGGTTGGACGGTGCTGGCAACTTGATTGGACTGCAGATGGGGTACACATCAGGAGCAGGTGTCATTACAGCTACATTTGGCGAAACATCAGCAGGTAAAAAAAAGTTCAAATGAATTCAAGATCTCTGTAAGCTGGTGTGTGAGTTCGTGTGTATGAGTGTGTGTGTGTGTGTGTGTGTGTGTATGTGTGTGTGTGTGTGTGTGTATGTGTGTGTGTGTGTGTGTGTGTGTGTGTGTGTGTGTGTGTGTGTGTGTGTGTGTGTGTGTGTGTGTGTGTGTGTGTGTTGGTGAGTACAGTTGAGTTTGTGAGGTTGTACGTCTGGGTATAATTTCTATATTTATGTGTGAGTTGGTATGTGTGTGTGAGAGTGTGCGTGTGCATGTATGAGTGTGTGCGTGTGTGTGTGTGCATGTGTGCGTCTGTGTGTGTGTGTGTGTGTGTGTGTGTGTGTTGTGTGTGAGTAGTAAATAATAAGAGCGTTAAGAGCGGGTGGGGGGTATTCATGCGATACTAAACATGGGAATATAGGGAGCGGTCATGAGTGGGCATTCCTAGGATCTTGCATATCTGATTTCAGGAGGTCATAGTGAGAGGGTAATCCTGTGATACTTAAACATGGAAATATAGCGGGAGGGATATTAATTGGGTCTTTTTACGTTATTTAAACATGAAAATATAGGGGTTTTCTAAGTGGGTATTTTCTTTACGATACTTAAGCATGGGAATATAGGGAGTGATCGTCAAGTGGGCTTTCCTGGGATCCTGAACGTGAGCATATAAGGCCTGATGCTGGGTGGGTAATAATACGATGCTTAAACATGGGAATATAGGGGGTTATTTCAGGTGGGTATTTTTACGATGAATAAACATGGGCTTAAAGGGGTTTATCCTAAGCGGGCATAACAATATGGGGGTGAAGGATAGGGAGGAGTTATTGTAAACGGGTCATCGTTGAAAACCAGTGAAATAGGTTTGGTTGGATTAAATTGCAACTTCTTTCTCATTTTTTTGTTTTCTATGTATCTACCTCTTTGTTTTACAACAAAAACAAGGAGATTAGGCTTGAAGTGTCATTTACAAGGAGCGCTCAATAGCAACGATTGCAAT